>NC_053436.1:83985257-84220527 GCF_007990345.1 Gossypium hirsutum
GCAACTTACTATCATTTTTCTAAGCTTCAGAGATCTGCCATAAAAATATTAGTCTAGCTTTTAACTCAACTATTGTAATAGCCCGATTTAGACCCTTGTCGGAACAGTGGTTTTAGGACCACGAATCTGAATCGGAAAAATATTTAAAAATTATTTTCTGTGTTTATTTTGTGTGAATTTATACCTGTGAAATTTTTGTAATTTAATTTTATCGTTTGAGTGTCCAATTAAATAAAAGGACTTAATTGCGTAGAATGAAAATTTCATGGTTAATTATAAAATGGCCAAAATGAATGTGTCTTTATAAAAGGAAATGTTTATGTTGCAATTATGCCATTTATTTTGTGGATGGAAATGGACGGCAATGGACATAAAATAAATGATAATATAATGTTTAAACAAATGTTAAATTTGTAATTAAGTAAAATGATATTATAAGTTATATTATAAAATAAAATAAAGTCATGTTCATTAATTTTCTCTTGGCCGAAACAAAAAGAAAAGAGAAAGAAATAGAGAAAGCTTAGGGTTCGGCACTTTTGGAGCTTGATTCAAGGTTCGTTTTTACTCTGTTTTAGATAATTTTTTACGTTTTTGAGATCGTTGCTTCGAGTACTAGTAAACCCATGCTTGAAATTTTTGTTTTGGTGAATATTTTGAGTTATGCCATTATTGAAAGCTTGTGATTTTTGTTATTTGATGATGAAATATGAAAGATACGTTTTGGGTAACATATTTTGTATTGGAGTTTTTGATGATTTTGAGTAATTAGAACTGAATTGCAAAAATAATAATTTGAGGGACTAAAATGTGAAATAAATGAAATAATGGACTTGTATGAACATGGGAAAGATTCAGCCTAACATGGGTGTGTTGAAATTTTACATATTTTGTGTTTTGTGCAATAGGGACTAAATTGTAAAATGTGTAAATGTTAGGGGTAAAATGGTAATTTGCCCATTTATGTGTTTTTAGACTAAATCGAATGGAAATATGTTTGAATGATTTTAATTTAAATATGTTTAGATCAAGAATCAAAGAAATCAGATTTGGAGGGAAAATGAAAGTTGTTGACTAGTCGTCCCGTTCCATTTTTTATCGTCCGAGGTAAGTTTATAAGCAAATAGATGTACTTAATTTTCAATAAATGTGAATTATATATGCTGAATTGAAATATGTAAATTTATATATGCAATATTTGAATGTGAATAAGCTTGGCTACTATATTTCTGAATTCGTTTCGACTGAGTTACGACGTCTAAAAGCCCCATATGAACATTAGGAATAGCTAGGATACATATGTCATGATATAGGATTCCAATATGTGATGTGAGAGTAAGACCATGGCATCGATATGTGACTCCGATATATGTGTGTGAGTAAGACCCTATCTAGGACAGTGGCATCGATATGTGATTACATGTAAGACCACGTCTGGGATGTTGGCATTGTACGATATATGTGTGATTATTCGAGTGTCCTATCCAATTCTGAATGGTTCATCGGGGATCGATAAGTTGTGATTGAATGTGAAAAAATGAGCTAAAATGATCAAGTATGAATTGGTTTATACCTATTTGAAATAAAGTGACTAAGTTACTTTATATTTGTTGCAAAACATGCTTGAAGTAAAGTAAGAATATATGTGAATGTGAAAAGTGTATTCAGCCGTGTGAATAAATAATATGAATATTATTGAAATGATTTGTGAATATATACAATTGGTGGTATATTCGGTCATTGATAAAAATATATATATGATTGTTATTCTTTGACTTACGATTATATGCATTTAAGTGTATGTGTATTTGGTATGATAAAGATGTTTTGGCTTAGCCATTGAATGATAGTTTGCTAATGTATCTTTCTATATGTAAGTGTTCATTCAGTCATTGCTATGCTTATGCATAAGAAGCTATATTTTGATTCATGAGTATATGTATATGTGTATACATGTACATGGTCACTTAATGATTAAGCTTTGAAACCGAAAGATGCTTTAATAATATATATATATGTATACGGTCATAAATAAGTTATGTGTGAAACTATAAGATAAATGTTAAATCATAAGATTGAAGTTTAATTTGATTATGATAGTATAATTTGGTATAGTTTAATTGTATAGATTATGTCCTTAAATAGTTTATTTGCTTATGACTTACTGAGCTATAAAAGCTTACTCTGTGTGTGTGTGTGTTTGTTTTTGTTCTATAGATTTTGGATTCAAGTTATGGGCTCGGGAACCGTTAGAGAACCTTATCACACTATCAACTGTCTTCTGTATCTTTGAAGTGAACTTTAGAATATATGGCATGTATAGGCTAGATTTTACTTTTGAAATGTTTGACTTTGGTTAATGTAACCATGAGCCATGCGAAAATGGCTTAATAATTTATTATGCTCGGATTTAATGCTTTGTTTTGATGATGGTTGTGTTCGGTTGTGATTTTGGTGGTTTCGCCATATATATTTTCGTGTGAACGAAGGTCGGATATAATGGTCCTTAAATGAGTTAAGGTATTTCATATATTAGTTAGGTAAAAATCAAGATATGTACATGAGGTATATATGGAGTTCTTTCATGGTCAATATTAGTGATATATATAATTCATGATTGGTTGTTATCGTTTAAGTTTATTTGGATTTAATGTTATGTGTCAAGGATGGAAGGTATTTCTGATATCTGTTTCATAAATTGAATGTGGTTGACGACTTTGGATATGATTAGATTGAATTGGTCATGGTATATTTACAAGTATGTTTTAAGCTTGATATGACATTTGTGGTTGCATGATTCGGATATAGTGCATACATAGATAGAAATGTATGTAATTTGGTACCTAAGAGTAATTGTCTAAATTTTAATGTAAATAACATTTATTTTGGTTCAGGTAATATATGATATGTTTATATTTGAAAATAGTTTACTAAATTTGGCTTTGTATTGAAGTGAACTGATTATGATATGTATATATGTTTGAATGGGTACTAGTTATTTAAATTAGTGGCCATAGTAATGTATAATCATATATACATATGTGCATAAGTCATAATTATTATAATGAATTTGCTAAGTAGAGACAAGTTGGATATGCTATTTAGACTTAGTTATATACTACTTTGTGGTTTGGCAAATGTGATTAAAATAGGTCACAATATGCCACTTGTATGCTTGTGTTATAATTAAGGTTAAGTAATATGTGTTATAAGGATTTGGTAATATTTGATAAATGAAGTGTACATTGTGATATATGTTATCTATATGAAGCAAAATGATGTATGATTTTATTAATTAAAGTTGGTGCGTATAAATTTTAAGTTGATAGATTAATTCACATGTAAACCATTCATATACTTTTAAAGTTAAGTTTGCATATATGATTTGAGTTTGAAATGAATTATATTGGGTTATAAGCTAAGCATTTACTTTCTATGATTATTTTTTAAAATTGTATTAGTAATAATTTGAATAATTAAAATAATGGTATGACTGAAACATGCAAATTTGTTGTTTTTTTTTAAAATCAACTTATTAGATGGTTTACTTTGTAATGAAAGTCTATTCTGATTTGTCCTATGAACGGTAATGCCTCGTAACTCCATTCCGGCAACGAATTCAGGTTAGGAGTGTTACAGCTATGATTGAACCATTATCAGATAATGACAATCGAGTATTCACTACTGTAAACTGAAAAATACATAAGATTTTTCCTATGTAATTCGTCACCTTTTTACTTAAATTTGTTGTTAAAACCAAGTAATTGCTTAATAAATTAATGAAATATATGAAAATATGAAATCGGGACATATAAATTATTAAAATGTGATTTTATACTTTATTATATAGTTTTCATGTAGAAAATGGCTTCTTTTATATTAATTTGAGCATATTATATTTTCAAGCTATAAAGTGGGTCATGCATGATTAAATTAAATAATAAAATATAAAGTTATATTTAATAATTTATTTTAATATGTGTAATATCCCGAATTAGGGCCTAATCGGAATAGTGGTTTTGTGACCACAAATCTGAGATAGAAATAATTATTTTATGATTATTTTGAGGTCTATGATATGATTGCATGATTGTGTGAAAATTTCGTGAAGAAATTCTCTGCATAAAGTGCTTAATTTGAAGTTAGGGACTAAATTGAATAAGTTGCAAAACTTGCATTCTAGAAGTTTCTAGTATGAAATTGCTTTGAAATATTAATTAGGAGGTCTTAAATAGGAATTTTACCAATTTCAAAGTTTATGGACAAATATTGGACATGAATGGAATTTTTTGGAAAGTTTAGTAGTAAGGGTATTTTGGTCATTTAAGGGTAAAATGAATTAAAATACAAAATTAAAAGCCAAATTTGCTCATCTTCTTCACCATGGACGTGTATACCAAGGGAGACTCCATGGCTAGGGTTTCCAAGCTTCCAAGCTCGATTGTAAGTCCGTTCTAGCCTCGTTTTTAATTATTTTTACGTTTTTAGAGTCCCGATAACTTGGTTTAGCTTATGCTAGCAATAATTCAACCTAGGGTTCATATTTGGAAAAATACCCATAGGTGAAATTTGTGTATTTTGGTGTTTTATGATAGAATATGAGGTTTTAAATTATGTTAGACAACTTGTGCTACTCGGTTTCAAGTGAAAACGAGCAAAAGGGCTTAATCGGTAAAAATACCTAATAGTCATAAGTACATGTTAGAGTGAGAATTTGATGTTTCCATAGAAGGGAAAAATGATCGGCATGTCATAAAACATAAGAAAATAGGATAAAGTTTAATTTCCGAACCTTGGGGCAAAAGTGCAAATATGCAAAAGTTTAGGGGTCAAAATGAAAATTTTAAAAATATGATTTTGGGACCCGTATGAATAGTGTGACTAATTATCAGGCTAAATGTGATATTATGGATGAAGGAAATTGAGATTCGGGCTTAAATCGGGAAAATACAAGGTTATGGACTAAAATGGTAAATTGTTGTTTCTAGATCGAGGTAAGTTCGTATGATAATAATAATGCAATGTTATGTTTGAATTATATTTCTCACTATTATTGCATATATTTTAAGATTTAATATATTGGAAAAGTTGATGGAATGGTGTTTATGATGTGGAAATATGACATGAAAGAATGTTACATGAAATGCAAGAAAATGATGATACATGACAAGTGATATATGAAATATGTGATATATGTTATGTAAATTCTTAAAAGCTGATTTGATATTTGAGTTGTGTCTTATTATATTATGAATGGACAATTAGTTCTATGGATAGTGAGATCGACACTTCGAGTAAGTTCGTACATAAATAATATATCGATTCTTTTTATGTTATTATATTTTGATATCATATGAAATGTGGCTGCCTATCAAATGGTTATTTGATGTAAGTTATGAATTTAAATTGATTACGGACAATTTAGTAAAATGTTGAAAAGTGAGGAATTTCTTGTTGAACCTTCGGAATAGAAACGATACAAATGAACTATTGTGAGGTCACGTGTGTAGTACTAAGTGCAGGCTACTACATGTACCGGATAATTGGTCGCATGTGTATTACTAAGTGCAGGCTACTATGCGTACCCGAAAACTGTGATCATGTGTGTAGTACTAAGTGCAGGCTACTACGTGTATTAGATGGTGAGGTCACATGTGTAGTACTAAGTGCAGGCTACTACGTGTACCAGACTGTTGGTCGCATGTGTAGTACTAAGTGCAGGCTACTATGCGTACCAGATAGCTTCGGTTACAAGTGTGGAAATGGGAAAATGTGCAGGCAATTGTGTATCTGTTATTATTCCGATGAGTTTAACGGGAAATCGATTAAATGAAAATACATGTGAAAGTGATTATGTGATGAACAAGTGCAAGTATATGTTTATTTTAATTTATGAGTAATATGCTCAATATTTGAGCGAACCTCGGTAAAATGGAATGGATTAAGTGAAATTGTGTAAAAGTGAACTTTAGTAGTAAAACAGTATTCGACAGCAGCAGTGCATGACTTTGAAAATTCACCAAAAATTGTGTAAGTTGAATTAAAAAAAAATTATGGAAATAAATATTAATGAGTCTATTTTCACATGAAAGAAACAGGGGAAGCAAAAGAGTTCTATATTGTGTGATATTTGAATTCTTGTGAAACAGGGTCTGAATGAATTCAAGATCCCCTATTCTGACTTTATAAATTAACCATAAATTGTACAAACATTATTGAGATTCATACCTTACATGCATGGATTCCTTATTGAATCTAATTTTAAGGGAAACAAACGGCATGGTCGTTGGAATTCTGTACAGGGAGAAATTCGGTTCGTAGTGCACAGGGGTCAGAGTAGTCATACCCTGAAACAGTGGAGACTTTAACTAATAAACTGTACTAAATGGCCCAACCAAAAATTCTAGAAAAAATTTGTAAGTAGAAATAAGAGTCTAGTTTCATAGAAAATTTACAGAATTGGATTTTGAGTTTTGTAACTTGAGATATGATTTTTTTTAACACTAGGACTCCAGAAAACAGCCTGTCCTGAATATGTGTAATTGTACAATTATAGTGTTTTATCTTGAAAAGCATGGTAGTAATTGCTTATTATTTTCATATGAACTTACTAAGCGTAAAGCTTACCCATCCTCTCCATTTCTTTAGTATTGGCAGGTCGGCTCGGGGTTGGAGATCGTCGGAGGCAAAATCACACTATCAAACTATCATTTTTGGGAAATTTAATTCAAATATTAGAAATATCAAGTGAGTGGCATGTATAAGAAGCTGGTTTGTAATATGTATTTTTATCATGATTTTGACCATACGTATCAGTCTGCATTGAGTTATCGTATAAAATCATGAGATGTGGTCCTTATCCATTATGGTTTATAAGTTTAATTAATCGTGCCATGTCCTAAGTTTTGATGTGATGATATAGTTAGCTTTGTTTGTTATGCATGTGTTCGAAAAGTTTTGAATTAAATGAAATTTTATGGCCCGGTTTTCGTCTATGTGTATTGTTAAGTCTGGTAATGCCTCGTACTTTGTTCCGGCCTTGGATACGGGTAAGGGGTCTTACAATATGTTTCATTAATAAATTGGTTTTTAATTAATTAAGTAAATTGATTAATTAAAGTGGTTAAATTACATTCTTTGGTCCTCTAAATTATCTACTATTGCTGGATAGGTTTGAGAGCTTTATGTTGATTATAAAACCATCCAAATGGAGGACGAAGTCAACCCAAAATTTTGCTGCATGTGGATGTTCATAAATCAAATTTTGGTTTAATTACACAAGGTCCTTGAAGATTTGAAGAAATCAGGGATTTACCAGGAGATTTGCAATTGACTAAGTCTTGATCCTGATTATGTTGTGGCACTTAAATCAGGCAAAAATCAGCCACATTTCCACAAATCATGGCTGGCCACCCTTGGATTAATTTGCAAAAGATTGACACTCCTATTTTTAGCAAACTAGCTCCCTTGCCTCACCTAAAAATAAGACCCCATTTCTCACTTTTCTAATCATCCCTCATCCCTCAATCATCCCTTACTCATTCATCATTCTCTCCTCTCTTAGCCCTCACGCCTATCATCATCTTTGCATAAAGTTTTTTAGAAAATTAGCCTTTTAAAGAGCACTTGGTCGGCCACCTCGAAGAGCCATCAGCAAAGGAGCAAAGCAAAGGAACGAAGGAGACCTCGTCAGTCAGAGTCTTGGGTGACAGCCATTTCGATTTGGGTTTAAACTTTCTTTTCTTTAACTTAATTCAAGAATGTTTGCTATGTGTTTACTGTTCTTGTTTATAACAATGATAACTTAATTTTATTTAATCTAAGATGATTATTTTGATTTAATAATATTTATTTGATTCATGCTTATAATGTTTGTGCCTCAATCGATCATGTTTTCAATTAAAATCAAGTCTATATTTCGTTCATACGTGATTGAAATGCACCTGAATTAGCTGAGAGATCCTAACCAGATGATGACTAATGGACACATAATTGAAATGTGCATGCTTAATTTAGATCCTAACCCGATTAAATTGTAGGTTACATAACAAACCTAACTAGGCTCTGTTATCTGCATAGTTTTTAGAATTGTGTGATTAAACTGTTTCAAACCTAACACGTCCCTGTCACTTCACACGAATACTAAGAAACCGTTATTAAATAAGGATCAGTAAAATGCGTATTTACTAAGTAAAATATTTTGAAAGGACCTAATGTGGTTTCCAAACTCATGAAAGATCGAGTTGCCATGGAATGTTTTTTTGAATATTGATAATCAAGTTGATAATAATTTGAGTTTAATTAAAGTAATTGTCCTACCTTATTTATGTTATAATTGTTGCTTATTGTGTTAATTCTACTAAAATCTATTTCGTTCATATAGTTTGCATCTTTAGGATAAATTGCATTATGGATCATTGCATTTAGTTTCATATACTTAATTTTTCATCATTTCTAAATAATATTGTTTTATTTATCAAATTTTTAATATAATTTTGCAAATTAAATGACTTAGCACAAATACAATCCCTGTGGAGACGATAACTCGATACTTACTTATTACTTGAGAATTACTGTGTACACTTGTACAAACTCGAGCGTTACATGTTTTTGGCACCGTTTCCGGGGATTGTCAACTGTTGCCATAGTCATTTTTTGTGGAATTATTTATTTTGAATTTGGTTATTTCTAACATTACTAACTTATTCTTTTTAATTTTGTGATTTTCTTTTCAGGTGTTTATGAGCATAGATCGGATTATCGATTTACTCCTAGTAGACCCTGAAATTGAGCAGACTTTTAGACAAAGAAGACGTGAACGAATAGCTCAGAGACAGAACAAGATGGACCTTGGAAATTATAATCAAAACTATGGTAATGAAGCCGAACATGTATGAAATCCCATCCTCATTGCTGATGATAGGGATTGATGCATCAGTCAGTATGTTGTGCCACATTTCAATGAGTTAAATCCAGGAATTAGAAGGCCAGATATTGAGGAAACCCAATTCAAACTGAAACCAGTGATGTTTCAAATGCTACAAACGGTAGGCCAATTTAGTGTTATTCCCACAGAAGATCCACATCTCCACATTCGATTATTTATGGAGGTGAGTGATTCATTCAAGATAGTCAGTATGACTGAAGATGGACTGAGGTTAAAGTTGTTTCCATACCTATTGTAAGATCGAGCACGAGCATGGGTCAATTCATTGCCAGCAAGTTCCATATCTACATGGCAAAAATTAGCAGAGAGATTTTTGGATAAGTATTTCTCGCCTAGGAAGAATGCTAAGTTGAGGAACGAGATGACAACTTTCGAACAATTGGATGACCAGTCTTTATATGAGGCTTGGGAGCGATTCAAGGAGTTACTTCGTAAGTGTCCTCATCATGGGATTCCTCATTGTATCCAGTTGGAGAAATTGTATAATGGTTTCAATGCACATATAAGATTGATGGTAGATGCTTATGCGAATGGTGCAATTTTGTCTAAGTCTTATAATGAGGCTTATGAGGTCATCAAGAGGATCGTAAGCAATAACTATCAATGGCCAACAAATCGAATAGCTTCATAAAGTTGTGAAGGTGTGAGTTTGTCAAATGCTCGTGTAGCCAGAGTTCATGAAGTTGATGCTCTCACTTCGTTATCAGCTCAGGTGTCATCTATTTCCTCTATGTTAAAGCAGTTTACCGCTAATAGTGCTAATAATTTTGTAGCTCAGCCACCAAGTCCATTTGAAGTAGTTTCCTGTGTGTACTGTGGGAAAGGTCATTCTTTCTAGAACTGCCCATTGAATCTCGAATCAGTATACTATGTGGGAAACCAACACCAAAATAGGAGTGGACAAGGACCACAGTCCAACTTCTATAATCCTTCATGGCGTAATCACCCTAACTTTTCTTGGAGTAACTAAGGAAATGGACCAAACAACAACTTTATGCAGCATAGACCTAACCAATCTCAAGGGTTTAATCAGCAAGCTCCAAAACTAGCCCAAGCTGAATCATCAAATAGTTTGGAGAAATTGTCGAAAGCCTACATGGAAAAGAATGACGCTTTGATCCAGAGCCAAGCAGCAACACTAAAAAATTTGGAAAACCAAATGGGCTAGTTAGCTACGGAGCTTCGTAATAGACAGCAAGGAACCTTGCCGAATGATACTGAGAATCCAAGAAACTTGGGTAAAGAACATATCAAGGCAGTGACATTGCAAAGTGGTAAAATTCTAGAACCCCGATTGATTGAGTTCGAACATAAGCCTATTGAGAAGAACCAACCAGTTGTTGAAATTCCTACACAAAAGGAATCAGAATCTACAAAGACTGACAAGGTAAATCCTAACTTAGTGAATTCAGATACTTTAACATCTTCTTTGGATACAGATTTACCTATTCAGAAGAGTTGTATGGGTCAACTGAAAGTTCCATCACGTCCATATCCACAAAGATTGCAGCAAAACAAGCAGAAATAAAGGTGCAATTCAAGAAGTTTTGGGATGTTCTGAAGCAGTTACACATCAATATTCCGTTGGTGGAGGCTTTAGAACAAATTCTAAATTACATGAAGTTTATGAAGGATGTACTATCCAAGAATAAACGGTTGAGTGAGTATGAGACTGTCGCCCTGACAAAGGAGGGTAGTGCGCTCCTCCAGAATAAGCTGCCACCGAAATTGAAGGATCCATGAAGCTTTACGATACCCTGTAACATTGGTGAATCTTACTGTGGTAAAGCTTTGTGTGACTTAGGAGCAAGTATCAACTTGATACCTAAGTTTATTTTCAAAATGCTAGGGATAGGAGAAGTAAGACCTAAAACTGTAACGCTCCACTAGCTGATCGATCTTTAGCATATCTCGAAGGAAAGATCGAGGATGTTTTGGTAGGAGTCGATAAATTTATTTTTCCTACTGATTTCATTATTCTATATTTTGAAGTAGATAAGAAAGTGCCAATTATCCTTGGGAGACATTTCCTAGCCATGGGAAGAACGTTAATTGATGTGCAAAAAGGCGAACTTACCATGCGAGTTCAAGATGATCAGGTAACTTTTAACATTCTTAAAGTGATGAAATTTCCTGATCCGACAGAAGAGTGTTCAGTTATGGAAGAGTTAGAAACCTTGATTTCTATGGAAAGTAATTTTGAAGAAGATCCACTAGAGAAAGCCTTAGGGTTTGACCCTTTGGAGGATGAAGAAAGTGAAGAAAACATGGTTTTGGTGGAAGCCAATCCGAGGAATTTTATTCAATCCATACAGTTTGAGCCGTTGGAGTTAGAAGTTAGAGAATTTGTACAACCTAAATTGTCAATCGAAGAACCACCTACACTCGAACTAAAGGTACTTCCTTCCCATTGGAAATATGTTTATTTAGGTGACTGTTCCACTTTGCCTGTGATTATTTCAGCAGAACTGACAGAAGATCAAGAGGAGCAACTAATTATTGTTCTAAAGAAATTTAAGGTAGCAATTGATTGGACTATAACTGGTATTCAAGGTATAAACTCTATATTTTGCATGCACAAAATTATTCTAGAGGAAGGTGAAAAAGCTCGAATTGATGGGCAAAGGAGACTCAATCCAATTATGAAGGAAGTTGTGAGAAAGGAAGTGATCAAATGGTTAGATGCATGAATCATGTATCCTATTTTAGATAGTTCATGGGTAAGTCTGGTGCAGTGTGTGCCGAAGAAGGGTGGAATTACAATTTTTGAGAATGAGTGTAATGAATTGATCCCAACAAGAACTGTTACTGGTTGGAGAATTTGTGTTGACTACAAAAAGCTAAATAAAGCCATTCGGAAGGACCATTTTTTGTTGCCTTTTATGGATCAGATGTTAGATTGAATGGTGGGTAATGAATTCTATTGTTTTTTAGATGGTTATTTGGGATATAACCAAATAGTTGTTGCCCTGGAAGACCAACATAAAACAAACTTTACTTGTCCGTACGGTACGTTTGCTTTTAGGCGAATGCCTTTTGGTTTATGCAATGCACCTGCAACCTTTCAACGATACATGATGGCAATATTCACTAATATGGTTGAAAGTTTTGCTAAGGTTTTCATGGATGATATTTTTGTTTTTGGTAACACTTATGATATTTGTTTGAGTAATTTGGCTAAGGTACTGAAGAGATGCGAAGAGACAAATCTTGTCCTTAACAGGGAGAAATGCCATTTTATGGTTAAGGAAGGGATTTTCTTAGGGCATAGAATTTCAAAAAAAGGAATTGAAGTCAACAAAGCAAAGGTAGACGTAATTGAAAGATTACCGGCCCCAATGAATGTGAAAGGACTCAGAAGTTTCTTAGGCCATGCCAATTTTTACTGAAGGTTTATTAAAGATTTTTCAAAAATTTCTAAACCGTTGTGTTTGTTGTTAGAGAAAGATGCTGTGTTTGATTTTAACAAAACATGTTTAGAAGCTTTTGAAGAGCTAAAAAAACGGTTAATCTCAGCCCCAATAATCATTACACCCGATTGGAGAACACTTTTTGAGTTGATGTGCGATACAAGTACTTATGTTGCTGGAGCTGTGATGGGTCAAAGAAAAAATAAAGTGTTCCACCCCATTTACTAGACAAGTAAAACCTTGACAGGAGCCCAACTCATTTATATGGTAACTGAAAAGGAACTATTTGTTATAGTCTTTGCTTTTGACAAATTCTACTCATATCTTATAGGTACCAAAGTTACAGTATTTACTGACCATGCGGGCATTAAATACTTGCTCACGAAGAAAAATGCAAAACTGAGGCTAATTCGTTGGGTACTTTTACTGAAAGAATTTGACCTTGAGATCCAAGATAGAAAAGGTGTTGAAAATCAAGTAGCTGATCATCTGTCGAGGTTGGGGCAAGATAAGGTAACTCAATCACATGAGCCTATCAACGAGAATTTCCCAGATGAACACTTATTTGAGGTGAGTCAAATTCATGAAACACCTTGGTTTGCTGATTTTGCCAATTATCTTGCATGTGGAATAATTCCTTAAGAAATGACATACCAACAAAGGAAGAAATTCCTTCATGAAAGTTAGTATTATTTCTGGGAAGATCCGTTCTTCTTTAAATAGTGTGCAAATAATATAATTCGAAAGTGTGTAGTTGAAAGTGAGATTGTTGAGATCTTATATCATTTCCATTCATCTCCAAGTGGGGGACACTTTGGTGGTGCACTACTGTAGCTAAGGTTTTGCAAGCAGGTTTCTTTTAGCCTACACTATTTAAAGATGCTTATGTCTATGTGAAAAACTGTGATAGATGCCAAAGGAGCGGAAACATATCAAGAAGGAATGAAATGCAGTTAACAAATATTTTGGAGATTGAATTATTCGACGTATGGGGCATTGACATTTTAGGCCCGTTTTGTTCTTCGTATGGGAAGAAATACATATTAGTTGCTATGGAATATGTATCCAAGTGGGTTGAAGCTGAAGCGTACCCTACAAATGATGCTAAGGTAGTCATGCAATTCCTACATAAGTATGTGTTTACACAATTTGGTACACCAAGAGCTATTATTAGTGATAAAGGTTCTCATTTTGTGAACAAGTGGCTTAAGTGGTTGCTTGACAAATATGATGTGAAGCACAAGATTGCTATTTCTTATCACCCTCAGTCCAATGGGCAAGTTGAAAGAGTGAACCGTGAAATCAAAGTTATCCTTGAAAAGTTGGTACGCCCCAACAAAAAAGATTAGTCTCAAAGGCTCGATGATGCATTTTGGGCCTACCGAACAACATTTAAGACACAGTTAGGAGTGACTTCTTATCAGTTGGTTTTTGGGAAGGCATGTCATTTTCCATTAGAATTGGAGAATAGAGCTCACTGGGCTTTGAAGAAGTTGAATTTTGATCTTAAGCAAGCTGATGAAAGAAGGATGTTACAATTGGATGAGTTGGAAGAACTGAGATTGTTTTCCTATCAAAATGTTGAAATGTATAAAGAAAGATAAAAAACATGGTATGATAATCATATACGACCTCGTGAGTTTTAAGAAGGTCAGAAGGTTTTGTTGTTTAATTCAAGGCTGAAGTTATTTCCTAGGAAGCTGAAATCCCGATGGAAAGGACCTTATACCATCTATTGAGTTTATCCTTATGGAGCTGTTGAATTATACGACAATTACGGAGGTACGTTTAAAGTCAATGGTCAATGTCTCAAATATTATTGGAATGGTGACGTTGAGCGAGTTGAATCCTCGTTCAAATTAACAGACCCTTGATTTTTCGTAAACTTATTTTGTAAATAAATAAATAATTAGGATTTATTTTCTTAATTCAGTACATTTAATTAATCTTGTCTAAGGAGATTGGAACTTAAGCGGGACCACTTTGACCCCTCCAACCTTTCCTGGGGATTAATTTAATGTAATTTATTAAGAAGAAATTTTCTAATTAAGATTTAAATTTTTTTAGTTTCATTTGTTTTGTTTAAATTTTAAATTTTTATGTTAATAAAGGGGGTGAAATTTGGCCCTAAGTACTAATCAGTTTTTTTAGTAAGATACAGTCTGAATTTGAGGCCCAACACAGCAAAAAAGGGAAAACTCCACACCTATTGCCGTCACTTCCATTGCTTGCCGCCCAAGTAACCCTAATATAGCTAAGTTTTTACTACATGTTGCCCTAATTTTTCCCTATACAAACCCCACTTTATTCTACTATTTTTCATATCCCTCAAAGCTATTTGCTTAAACCCTAAAAATCCTTAAACTTTTCTCTTGTACCGTCAACCTCAAGTCTCGAAAGAAACCCTAGTTCTCCTTCCTTTTTGCCGAAATCTCCTATAACCACCGTAAAGAGATTATTGGAACATCAACGTGTCTACCGCATGTAGCCTTTGCCATCGCAAGGTTCACCGAAGTAGATCCTACCCACTTGTCAATTTCTCGTCTTTCCCTGTAAGTAGAACTTTGTCGAATTTTTGGGAAAATACCATGTGTCGCAAAAGAACTAGATCGTCGAAGACTACTCCTGAAAACCCGATTGTGATCGATGAAAAAGTGAAAGAGAGATTTGATTTAATTTTCAAGCATCAACCTATGATGCCGGAAAAAGGTTTTAACTTGAAGTGTAATGATTTGATGGTTGTCTCTATGCCAATTAGAAAGACAATCAATGCTCTCAAGTGGGAATGATTTTGTGATGCTCGTTCACCTTTCGATGATGAACTAGTTTGGAAGTTCTATGCAAGTTTGACCATACAAGATGCTACTGAGGTTATCGATCGAAATAAAAAGGTACCTCTTACTTCTATGTCCATCAATGATTTGTTTAACTTACCTGATGTTGAAGAAGATGAGTACTACCCTATGGTGAACAACATAAATTGGGATTTTCTTCAACAAGTACTTGATGTTGTGATAAATTTGGGATCCCAATGGATTATAAGAAAGTATAGAAGCCATTCTTGCTGAAGGGAATACCTAAAACCAGTAGCAAAGGTATGGTTTTATTTTGTTCTTACAGTTTTATTCCTATCTCACATAGTTCCACCATCTCAATGGAACGAATGCTCTTGTTATATGCAATCTTGAAAGAAAATTCCATTAATGTTGGGAAAATTATTCTCAAGGAGATTTACGACTGTGCTAAAAAGAAGATAGGTAGTGCTTATTTCCCATCATTAATCACTTCACTTTTCTTAAGGGCCCATGTTAAAACACAAGTGAATTTGAAGGGGCAATATCTCCAAGGGTGCATTACAAGTCATGATCTTGAAAGGTTAGTAGAGAAGGTGCATGAGCTGAATCAAAGTGAGCAAGAAGAACCAACTGAGCCAGATACTGGGGAGTCAACAAATGAAATTGAAGCTGAATAAGTTACAGCCACTGAAGAAGAAGAATCTGATAAGGAACCAAACAATCATAAACTAGTTGAAAGATCTAAAAACCTTGAACCAAGGGTTGAGCCAGAAGAAGAACCAGTCAAGCTAAGTGTTGAACCTGAATATACAACTCCCATGCCAACTTCTACAAGTACTTCAAGGAAATCAAAGTTGTCAATGTTGATGGATATGTGCAAGTTCATGCACAATCAACAACAAACTTACTGGAAATATGCAAAAATTAGAGATGATTTGGTTTGAAATACTTTTAAGAATATCTCTAAGGCTTTTGTTCTTGAGTTCCCAGATGCTATCTTTAAGACATGGACGGAAGATACTAATTATACAAGCAGAGACGGAGTTAAAGAAGACAAGGGGAATGAGTCAGAAAAATAAAAGGGGGGATTTTTTTCTTTTTCTTTATTTATTTTAGGTCTTTATGAATTTGTTTCCTTAGTAACTAGGATTTAATTTCTACAAAATAAAACATAGCAAGCATGAATAAATTCTTCTTTAAAAAGAAAAAGGCTAAGTGATGTGGTAATGGGAATGAACATGTCTAGGATTGGATTATGAGTAAAGGCTTGGCATTTAAGCAGTCTTAATGACTCACCTCTCTTTCTTTTTAACCCTACCTGGTGTTTAGTTTTCATTCATTACTTTATTCTTGCAATGAGAACATTGCTTCTTTCTAAATGGGGGTAAGGCAAATAAATTGCTCAAAATATTTAAAATTTTCAAGTATTTTTCAATGATTTCTTTAATGAGTATGTTTTAATAAATGAATGTTTATAGAAATTCTTTGTTAATGAGATTGCTTGTATGCGAGTATGAATGATGATTTTATCTGAGTGATTGTATGTTATCATGAAGAACGGAATGATTGTATAATCTTAGTCATAGGTAATGTTTTCCATGAAAACTTAGGTTCTTTTGAGATTAAACATGCATGAAGGTTTATATCTTTAGAATTGACTTAGAAACTTTCTTGAGGTGAAATCATTGGGGACATAAAAATCTAAAATGATATAGGCATTATTTCTTTGGACCGTTTGAGCCTTTTCAAGCCCATCTTATGATATTAGACCCTTGAAACTATAATTTTGAGCTTAAAGGCCTGTTTTGTTTGCAATGAACCTACATTATAAGCCAATTACCATATTTTTAAAAGTTATCCTAAATTTGTGCACCTATCTTAACTAAAGTTGTCTTGCGAATCAACATTTGAGGAAATTTTCATAAAGATGTATGTGTTCATGATAAAAAAAATAAAAGAGAGTGAAGAAAAGTTTGCTTAGTTTCCACAAAGGAAAATGTATGAGCATGAGTTCAAAATAAGTTTAGGGGTATTCCAAAGGTTCACTTAAAGAAAAAGGTTGTATTTCAAAAAATCCAAGACAAAATTAAAGGCTAAGATTTTGAAATCGAAACATCGCATCTCTTAAAACCACTACCTTTAACCGAGCCCCATTACAACCTTATAAAAGACCTATTGATTTGATGATTATGTCGCCTACATTAGTGGAGAGGGAGTTCTACGTTTAACATATGAAGATCATAAATAAGCCTTGTGATTGTTTGCTTGAGTGATAGGAAATTATGTTGAATGAAGAATGTTATCTATGGGTGTGACATATTTACATAGTACGGTTCATGCTGGCATATCTTGAAACTTAGTATAAAATTTTCAAAATGTTTGCGTATGAATTCCTTGTTAATAAAGAAGATCTATGAGCATGAATTTATAAATACATGATTATGGGGTAAGGATTTATGCTGCTTACACTTTTAGCAATTTTACTTTAGCCAGACATTGTGCTATGCATGAACATTACTCGGGACGAGCAATGATTTAAGTTTGCGGGTGTGTAAACTAAAAAATATATTGGATTTTTCCTATATAATTCGTCACATTTTTACTTAAATTTGTTGTTAAAACCAAGTAATTGCTTAATAAATTAATGAAATATATGAAAATATGAAATTGGGACATAGAAATTATTAAAATGTGATTTTATGCTTTATTATATAGTTTTCATGCAAAAAATGACTTCTTTTATATTAATTTGAGCATATTATATTTTCAAGCTATAAAGTGGGTCATGCATGATTAAATTAAATAATAAAATATAAAGTTATATTTAATAATTTATTTTAATATGTTTCATTAATAAATTAGGTTTTAATTAATAAAGTAAATTGATTAATTAAAGTGGTTAAATTACATTCTTTGGTCCTCTAAATTATCTATTATTGCTGGACAGATCTAAGAGCTTTATGTTGATTACAAAACCATCCAAATGGAGGACCAAGTCATCCCAAAATTCGTATGTATGTGGATGTTCATAAATCAAATTTTGGTTTAATTACACAAGGTCTTTGAAGAGTTGAAGAAATCGAAGATTTACCAGGAGATTTACAATTGACCGAGTCTTGATCCTGATGATGTTTTGGCACTTAAATCAAGAAAAAAGTCAGCCACATTTCCAGAAATCATGGCTGGCCACCCTTGGATGAATTTGCAAAAGATGGACACTCTTATTTTTAACAAACTAGCTCCCTTGCCTCACCTATAAATAAGACCCCATTTCTCACTTTTCTAATCATCCCTCATCCCTCAATCATTCATCATTCTCTCCTCTCTCAAATTTCTTAGCCCTCACGCCTATCATCATCTTTGCATAAAGATTTTTAGCAAATTAGCCTCTTAAAGAGCCCTTGGTCAATAAGCGACGTGAAGGATCAAAGGAGCCCTCGTCAGTTAGAGTTTTAGGTGATAGCCACTTTGATTTGGGTTTAATCTTTCTTTTCTTTAACTTAATTCAAGAATGTTTGCTATGTGTTTACTTTTCTTGTTTACAACTATGATAGCTTAATTTTATTTAAGCTAGGATGATTATTTTGATTGAATAATATTTATTCTGATTCATGCTTATAATGTCTGTGCCTCAACCAATTATGTTTTCAATTAAAATTAAGTTTGTATTTCATTCATATGTGATTGAAATGCACCTAAATTAGCTGAGATATCCTAACCAGACGACGGCTAATAGACACATAATTGAAATGTGCATGCTCAATTTAAATCTTAACCCGATTAAATTGTAGGTTACATAACAAACCTAACCAGGCTCTGTTATCTGCATATTTTTTAGATTTATGTGATTAAACTGTTTCAAGCCTAACACTTTCCTATTACCTCACATGAATACTAAGAAACCCTTAGTAAATAAGGATTAGTAAAATGCGTATTTACTAAGTAAAGGATTCCGAAAGGACCTAATGTGGTTTCCAAACTCATGAAAGATCAAGTTGCCATGGAATGTTTTTCAGAATATTGATAAGCATGTTGATAATAATTTGAGTTTAATTAAAGTAATTGTCCTAGTTTATTTATGTTATAATTGTTGCTTATTATGTTAATTCTACTAAAATCTATTTCTTTCATATAGTTTGCATACTTAAGATAAATTGCATTAGGGATCATTACATTTAGTTTCATATACTTAATTTTTCATCACTTCTCAATTATATTGTTTTTATTTATAAAATTGTTAATATAATTTTACAAATCAAGTGACTTAGCACAAATACAATCCCTATGGAGACAATAACTCGATACTTACTTATTACTTGATAACGACTATGTACACTTGCACAAACCCGAGCGTTACAATTGCTCACAAGGAAAATAGGGATTTTCTGCTCAGAGCATCAGCAACCACATTAGTTTTTCCCGAATGATAATCAATAACCAGATCATAATATTTTAACAACTAAAGCCACCTGCGCTGTCTCAAATTCAAATCTTTCTGAGTTATCAAGTACTTCAAACTTTTATGATCCATGAATATGTGACATTTTTCACCAAATAGGTAATGTCACCAAATTTTCAATGCAAACACTATGGCTGCCAATTCAAGATCATCTGTTGGGAAGTTTCATTCATGTGGTTTTAGCTGTCTTGAAGCATAGGCTACTGCTTTACCTTCTTGCATCAAAACACAACCTAAACCATTTAATGACACATCACTGTACACTATAAATTCTTTACCCTATTCTGGCTGAACTAACAGCGGAGCTTCTGTCAATGAAGCTTTTAATCTGTCAAAATTCTACTGGCATTTATCAAACCACTCAAATTTCACATCTTTTTTCAATAGATGGGTCATCGAAGAAGCTATCATTGAAAAACTTTTTACAAACCTCCGACAATAACCAACTAGTCCAAGAAAACTTCAGACTTTAGTCACATTCTTTGGTGGCTTCCAATTTACAATGGCTGAAATTTTATTCGAGTCTACCCTAACACCTTCAGCAAATATTATATGCCCAAGAAAACTAACTTCTCCTAGCAATTCACATTTACTGAATTTAGCTTACAATTGTTTCTCTCGTAAAGTTTGTAAAACTATTCTCAAATGCTCCGCATGTTCATTTTCATCTTGGGAGTAAACCAAAATATCATCTATAAATACCACCACAAACCTGTCTAAATATGGGCTGAAAATTCTATTCATCAGATCCATAAACACTGCAGGTGCATTTGTCAAACCGAATGGCATCATAAAAAAACTCATAGTGTCCATACCTGGTTCTAAAAGCTGTCTTTGGCACATCTAAATCTTTTACTCGTAGTTGATAGTAACCAGAACGAAGATTAATCTTTGAAAATACAGTGGCACATTTTAATAAGTCATCAATACGAGGCAATGAATACTTGTTCTTTATTGTTACTTGTTTGAGTTGTCTGTAATCAATGCACAGCCTAAACGATCCATCTTTCTTCTTACAAACAAAACCGGCGCACCCCAAGGTGAGAAACTAGGTCGAGCAAAACCTCTATCAATCAGTTCTTGCAGCTGTACCTTCAGCTCTTTTAATTCAGTAGGAACCATTCTGTAAGGTGTTATAGATATCGGTGTTGTTCTCGCTAAAAGATCTATAGAGAATTCCACTTCTCTATTCGGTGGTAAACTAGGTAATTCTTTTGGGAAAACATCAAGAAATTCACATACAACCGGCACTGACTGAATCTTTGACTTAGATACTTTAGTATCCAACACATATGCGAGATAAGCATTATAACCCTTTCTGACATATTTTTGTGCTGATATTGCTGAAATCACATTAGGTAACTGTAAATTGAAAAAATATATAGGATTTTTCCTATGTAATTTATCACCTTTTTACTTAAATTCATTGTTAAAACTAAGTAAGTGTATACTAAATTAATGAAATATGTGAAAATATGAAATTAGGACAAAAATTATTAAAATGTGATTTTATGCTTTGTTATATAGTTTCCATGCATAAAATGGTTTGTTTTATATTGATTTGAACATATTACATTTTTTAAAACATAAAATGGGCCATGCATGAATACATTAAATAATAAAATATAAAATTATATTTAATAAATCATTTTAAATATTTCATTAATAATTTGGGTTGTAATTAATTATTTAAATTGGTTAAATTTTATTCTTTGGTCCTTTAACTTATTGATTTATTTTGGACAGGTTTAATAGCTTTGTTGCATTACAAAAACCGTTCAAATTGAAGACGAAGTCAACCAAAAATTGGCTACACATGGATGTCCACTTAAACCACTTTTTGGTTTAATTACACAAGGTCCTTGCATTGTTGAAGAAATTAGAGATTTGTCCGAAGATTTACATTTGACCGAGTCTCAGTCCTAAGTTATTACGGCATTTAAATTGCTTAAAAATCAAGCAAAAATCAGCTCAAATTCCACTAATTGTGGTCGACCACTCATGGAAGAAGTTTGAAGAGACTAAACTCCGCTATTTTTAGCAAACTACCCACCTCTGTTCACCTATAAATAAGACCCCTTCATTCTCTCATTCATCATCCCTCATCCCTCATCATTCTCTCTTCTCTCTCAATTCTCTTATCATTTTCCATTTCCCACGCCTAGCATCATCTCTTCATAGAGATTTTGACAATTAAATCCTCTTAAAAAGCCCTTGGTCGGCCACCTTGGAGGGCCATCAGCAAAGGAGCAAAGTGAAGAAGTGAAGAAGCCTCGTCATTCAAAGTCTTGGGTGACAACCACTTTGATTTGGGTTTAATCTTTCTTTTCTTTAACTTAATCTAAATTTTTTTGCTATGTGTTATTTTTTCTTGTTTACAACAATGTTAGCTTAATTTTATTTAAGCTAGGATGATTGGTTTGATTAAATAATATTTATTTGATTCATGCTTATAATGTTTGTACCTTAATCGATCATGTTTTCAATTAAAATCAAGTCTGTATTTCATTCATACGTGATTGAAATGCATCTGAATTAGCTGAGCGATCCTAACCAGACGACGACTAGTGGACACATAATTGAAATGTGCATGCTCAATTTAGATCCTAACCCGATTAAATTGCAGGCTATATAACAACTCTAACCAAGCTCTGTTATCTGCATAGTTTTTAGATTTGTGTGATTAAACTGTTTCAAACCTAACACGTCCTTGTTACCTCACACGAATGCTAGAAAACCCTTAGTAAATAAGGATCAATAAAATGTGTATTTACTAAGTAAAGGATTTCGAAAGGACCTAATGTGGTTTCCAAACTCAGGAAAGATCGAGTTGCCATGGAATATTTTTCCGAATGTTATTAAGCATATCGATAATAAATTGAGTTTAATTAAAGTAATTGTCGTAGTTTATTTATGTTATAATTGTTGTAAATTGTTTTTAATTTTGGTAAAATCTATTCCATTCATATAGTTTGCATTAGGATAATCTGTGCTAGGGATCATTGCATTTAGTTTAATATATTTTAATCATCACTTCTCAACCATATTGTGTTTTTATTTACCAAGTTGTTAATCTAATTTTACAATTAAGTGATTTAACACAAATACAATCCTTGTGGAGATGATAACTCGATACTTACTTATTACTTGATAACGACTGTGTACACTTGTACAAACCTATGCATTACAAGTTTTTGGTGCCGTTGCTAGGGATTGTTAGTTGTTGCCATTGTTTTTTTTTTTTGTGAAATTATTTCCTTCCAATTTGGTTTATTTCTAACATTACTAACTTATTCTTTTTAAATTTTATGATTTTCTTCTCAGGTATTTATAAGTATAGATCGGATTATCGATTTACTCCCTGTAGACCCTAAAACTGAGTGAACTTTCAAACAAATAAAACGTGAATGAACAGCTCAAAGACAAGTCAAGATAGACCTTGGAAAATAGAATCGAGACCAAGGTAATGAAGGCGATCATGTGCGAAATACCATTCTCATTGCCAATGATAAGGATCGATGCATCAAATAATATGTTGTGCTACTTTTCAGTGAGTTAAATCCAGGATGAGGCAACCCAATTTGAATTGAAACCAGTGATGTTTCAAATGCTCCAAACGGTGGGCCAATTCAGTGGTATACCCACGGAAGATCCACATCTCCACATTCGATTGTTCATGGAGGTGAGTGATTCATTCAAGATAGCTGGTGTGACTAAAGACGCACTAACGTTGAAGGTTTTTTCATACTCGTTGCGAGATCGAGCACGAGCATGGCTCAATTCATTGCCACCAATTTCCATATCTACATGGCAAGAAGTAGTAGAGAGATTTTTGGTTAAGTATTTCCCGCCTAGCAAAAACACTAAGTTGAGGAATGGAATCACAACTTTCCAACAATTGGTTGATGAGTCTTTGTTTGAGGCTTGAGAGTGATTCAAGGAGTTACTTCGTAAGTGTCTTCATCATGGGATTCCTCATTGTATCCAGTTGGAGACATTCTATAATGGTCTCAATGCACATACAAGATTTATGCTAGATGCTTCTGCGAATGGTACAATTTTGTCTATGTCTTATAATGAGGCTTGTAAGATCTCGAAAGGATCGCGAGTAATAACTATCAATGGCCAACAAATCGAACAATTTTAGGAAGATGTGTAGCCCGAGTTCATGAAGTTGACACCCGCAGTTCATTATCAGCTCAAGTATCGTCTATTTTCTCTATGTTAAAATAGTTTACCGCTAATAGTGCTAATAATTTCGCAGCTCAGCCACCAAGTCCGTTTGAAGTAGTTTCCTGTGTGTACTGTGGGGAAGGCCATTCTTTTGAGAATTGTCCATCAAATCCCGAGTTAGTTTACTATGTGGGGAAATAACATCAAAATAGGAGTGGACAAGGACCCTAGTCCAACTTTTACAATCCTTTTTGGAGTAGTCATGCTAACTTTTCTTGGAGAAACCAAGGAAATGGATTGAACAACAACTTATTGCAGCATAGACCTAACCAATCTCAAGGGTTTAATCAGAAAGCTCCAAGAACACCTCAAGCTGAGGCATCAAACAGAGTGGAGAACTTGTTGAAAGTGTAGATGGCAAAGAATGACGCTTTGATCCAAAACCAAGCAGGAACATTGAAAAATTTGGAAAACCAAATAGGTCAGTTAGCTACAGAGCTTCGTAATAGTCTGCAAGGAACCCTACCGAGCAATACTGAAAATCCAAAAAATTTGGGTAAAGAACATATCAAGGTAGTGGCATTGCGAAGTGGTAAAATTTTGGAACCCCGATTAATTGATGTCGAAGATAAGCCCGTTGAGAAGAATCAACCAGCTATTGAAATTCCTACACCAAAAGAGTCAGAATCTGTAAAGACTGACAAGGTAAATCCTTACTTAGTGAATTCAAATACTTTAACATTTTCTTTGGATGCAGATTTACCTACTCAAAAGAGTTATCCGAGTCAACCGAAAGTTCCATCACCTCTATATGTGCAAATATTGCAGCAACACAAGCAGAAATAGGAGGTGCAATTCAAGAAATTTTTGGATGTTTTGAAGTAGTTACACATCGATATTCCATTGGTGGAGGCTTTAGAACAAATACCGAATTATGTGAAGTTTATGAAGGATATACTATCCAAGAAGAAACAGTTGAGTGAGTATGAGACTGTTTCCTTGACAAAGGAGTGCAGTGCGTTCCTGCAGAACAAACTGCCATCGAAATTAAAAGACCGAGGAAGCTTTACTATACCCTATAACATTGGTAATTTTTACTATGGTAAAGCTTTGTGTGGTTTAGGAGCAAGTTGATCTTCAGCTAACAGATCGATCTTTTAGCATATCCCAAGGGAAAGATCGAGGATGTTTTGGTAAGAGTCAATAAATTTATTTTTCCTGCTAATTTCGTTGTCTTAGATTTTGAAGTAGATAAGGAAGTGCTGATCATCCTTGGGAGACCTTTCTTAGCCATGGGAAGAACGTTAATTGATGTACAGAAAGGTGAACTCACCATGCGAGTTCAAGACGATTAGGTAATATTTAACATTCTTAAAGCGATGAAATTTCTCGATCCAGCAGAAGAGTGTTCAGTTATGGAAGATATAAAAACCTTTATTTCTATGGAAAACAATTTCGAAGAAGATCCATCGGAGAATGCCTTAGATATTAACCCTTTGAAGGATGAAGAATGTGAGGAAAACATGGCTTTGATGGAAGCTAATCTAAGAAATGTTATTCAATTCACATGGTTTGAACCGTTGGAGTTCGAAGTCAGCGGATTTGTGCAACCTAAGTTATCAATTGAAGAACCACCTAAACTCGAACTAAAGGTACTTCCTTTCCATTTGAAATACTTTTATTTAGGTGATTGTTCCACTTTACTTGTGATTATTTCAGTAGAATTGACGAAAGATCAAGGGAAGCAACTAATTGTTGTTCTAAAGAAATTTAAGAAAGCAATTGGTTGGACCACAGCTAATATTCGAGGTATAAGTCCTTCTTTCTGCATGCATAAAATTATTTTAGAAGAAGGTGAAAGACCTCGAATTGATGGGCAAGAGAGGCTCAATCCTATTATGAAAGAAGTTGTGAGAAAAGAAGTGATCAAATGGTTAGATGCAGGAATCATCTATCCTATTTCAAATAGTTCATAGGTAAGTCCGGTATAGTGTGTGCCAAAGAAAGGTGGAATCATGATTGTTGAAAATGAGCGTAACAAGTTGATTCCAATGAGAACTGTTTGTGGTTGGAGAATCTATATTGATTACAAAAAATTGAATAAAGCTATTCTGAATGACCATTTTCTGTTGCCTTTTATGGATCAGATGGTAGATCGACTGGCAGGTAATGAATTCTACATGATGGCTATATTCACTGATATGGTTGAAAATTTTGTTGAGGTTTTCATGGATGATTTTTCTATTTTTTGTAACACGTATGATATTTATTTGAGTAATTTGGTGAAGGTACTGAAGAGATGCGAAAAGACGAATATTGTCCTTAACTGGGAAAAATGTCATTTTATGGTTAAGGAATGGATTGTCTTTTGGCATAAAATCTCAAAGAGAGGAATTGAAGTCGATAAAGCAGAGGTGGACGTAATTGAAAGATTCCCGGCCCAAATTAATGCAAAAGGAGTCAGAAGTTTCTTAGTCCATGCTAGTTTTTACCAAAGGTTTACCAATGATTTCTCAAAAATTTCTAAATCGTTGTGTTTGTTGTTAGAAAAAGATAGTTTTTGATTTCAACTTGAAAGCTTTTGAAGATCTGAAAAATGATTAATCTCAGCCCTAATAATTGTTACACCTCATTGGAGCTCACCTTTTGAGTTCATGTACGATGCAAGTGATTATGTCATTGGAGCTGTGATAGGTCAAAGAAGAAACAAAGTGTTTCACCCTATTTACTATGCAAGTAGAACTTTAACGGGAGCCCAACTCAATTATACGATAACTGAAAAGGAAATTTTGCTATAGTTTTTGCTTTTGAAAAATCCTACCTATATCTTATAGGTACCAAAGTTATAGTATTTACTGACCATGCATGTAACACCCCTCATCCGTACCCGACGCCGGGATAGGGTTCGAGGCATTACCAGGACTCTACATTTTGAAACGATCCAAATTGGGTCTCCAAGTTTTACTCAAAATTTAAGCTTTTCATCCATGAACAACTCATCCCTTATATGGGCCTTCGAAGCCTATAACATACCTAGAGGCAATGCGGGACAAATTCAGGTACGTTCGGTAAACCTTGGGCTCATTAGGAAATTTTTTCTTATCATAAAGTGTCACACGCCCGTGTAGGTGGGCCGTCTGGACTCACACGCTCGTGTGACTTGGGGCACGCCCATGCCCTTTAGTCGTGGGCAACACTGACTTATCAACATGGCCACGGCACATTAGGGGTTTACTTTAAGTTATTTCAACTTACCTGGTATTTGTTTCGGAGCTGTGTTTCGGTTATTCCGAAACCTTGCGTTTACCTCGATCGACCTCCGAAATTTGTTCCTCAGGGTCTATAACAATAAAAATATATCATTAACACTCCACATTATACATTACAAGTCTAATTCTCACCCCGGTCCAAATGACCGTTTTGCCTCTAACCTTTAACATTTTTACGATTTAGTTCTAGGCTCGTATAATGAAACACATGCACTTTCTATCTTACCCAAGCCTAGCCGAACACTTTTCCTTCTTATGGTAGCCCACATTTTCCATTATTTTCTCATTTCTACCACACATTTACATCTTTTGCAAAATAGTCCCTATAAGGGTTTTTCATGAAAATCAACTAGAAAAGATGTTTAACACATATTCATCCTTCATATTCCTCCATAATCCATCAAAATACAAATAACTCATGCATGGTTAAATTTTTAAACATGAAACCTAGCATGAAATATGGGTAGAAACAAAGAGAGTAAGCTACCGGGATTTTAAAAATAAAAAGAGCATGAAAAATGGGGCTTGGGAGCACTTACTATTGAGCTTGGAAAGCTTGAAAACCCTAGCTATGGAAACCCTTGAAGTGTCGGCTGGACAAGGAAGAGAATGGGCTGATTTTGGTTCATTTTTCCCATTTTATTTCATTAAAATACCAAATGACCAAAATGCCCTTAAGCCCTTTCCTTAAAATTCCATCCATGCAAGCCCATTTTTGTCCAAAAACTTAGACTTTGGGCAAATTGCTATCCAAGAACTTCTAATCCATAACCCAAATCAATTTCATAAAATTGCTTCTAGAATTCAAGTTTTGCAATTTATTCAATTTAGTCCCTAATTTCCAATTGAACACCTTACTCAAAGAATTTTGTTCATGAAACTTTAACACATGTATATACTCATGTTCTAGGCCTTATAATAATCATAAAGTAAATATTTTGATGTTGGATTTGTGGTCCTGAAACCACCATTCTGACTAGGCCTTATTTTAGGATATTACATTTCTTCCCCCTTAAGGACTTTCGTCCTCGAAAGTCTGACCAGTAAACAGGTTCGGATATTGGCTTCTCATAGTTTCTTCCAGATCCCAAGTAGCCTCTTCTACACCATGTCGATGCCATAAAACTTCTACTAAAGCCACATTTTTGTTCCTCAACTGTTTAACTTCACGAGCCAAAATCCTGACCTGTTCCTCTCCATAAGTCATGTCTGGTCGAATTTTAATCTCAGTCGGTGAAATCACATGAGCGGGGTCTGATTGGTATCGCCCTAACATAGATACATGGAACACATCGTGAATCTTTTCCAATTCAGGTGGCAATACCAAATTATAAGCTAACGGTCTAATTCTTTCGGTGATCTCGTACGGTCTAATAAATTGTGGACTCAATTTACCCTTTCAACCAAATCTCAATACCTTTTTCCATGGAGATACTTCCAAGAATACTCTATCTCCAACTTGAAAGTCAAAATCCTTTCTTTTCAGATCAGCATAAGACTTTTGTCTGTCTGATGACGCTTTTAAACAATCCTGTATCACTTTAACCTTTTCTTCAGTTGCTTTAATCAGATCAACTCCATGAATTCGATTTTCCTTGAGTTCTATCCAGTACAATGTAGTTCGGCACTTCCTGCCATACAAGGCCTTATAAGGTGCCATCTTTAAACTTGTTTGGAAACTATTGTTGTAGGCGAATTCTACCAATGGCAGGTATTTTTCCCAACTACCCTGAAATTCGAGGATGCAACAATGCAACATGTCCTTGAGAATCTGAATCATCTGCTTAGACTGGCCATCAGTCTGAGGGTGAAAACCTGTGCTAAAACTCAACTTTGTACCTAAGGCTTCCTGTAACTTCTTCTAGAATCTCGAAGTGAACCTCGGATCTCTGTCTGAAATAATCGACTGTGGTATTTCGTGCAATGTTACTATCTCAAAAATGTACAAATCGGCCAATCTATCAAGAGGATAATTCATTTTTACCGGGATAAAATGAGCTGCCTTTGTCAATTTGTCCACTATAAACCATACGGCATCTTTCTTTTTCAGAGTTAAAGGTAATCTCATCACGAAGTCCATGGTAACTTTGTCCCACTTCCATTCGGGGACCATTACAGGCTGTAACAAACCTGAAGGCACTAGATGTTCAACTTTAACTTGCTGACATACCAAGCATTTCGATACAAATTCAGAAATATCTCTTTTCATACCGTACCACCAGTTTATCTTTTTTAAATTGTTGTACACCTTGGTACTTCCCGGGTGAACAGACAGACGACTATTATGTGCACCTTGCAAAATCTTCTGAATAAGTTCATTGTCTTTGGGTACACAAACCCTATCTCTAAACATTAAACATCCATCAGGACTAATTTGGAAATCTAACTCAACACCATACTCATATTGAGCTCTTTTCGCTTATAAGTCATCATCATTAAGCTGAGCATCATAAATTTCTTGCAGAAATGTTGGCCTAGCCTCCAGCTCAGCCAGAACTGAATCATCATCAAGCAATGTCAAACGAGTATCCATGGCTCTCAAAGCATACAGGGATTTTCTACTCAATGCATTGGCGACCACATTCTCCTTTCCCGAGTGATAGTCGATAATCAGATCATAATCCTTAATTAATTTTAACCATCTCCACTGTCTCAAATTTAATTCTTTCTGAGTCATCAAGTATTTCAAACTCTTGTGGTCCGCGAATATAGGCAAGTCTCGCCATACAAATAATGCCTTCAAATTTTCAAGGCAAAAACAATAGCGGCAAGCTCTAGGTCGTGGGTTGGATAATTCTTCTCGTGAGGCTTCAATTGTCGTGAAGCATAGGCTATCACCTTGCCATCTTGCATAAGTACACAACCCAATCCATTTAAGGATGCATCACTGTAGACCACAAGCTCTTTCCCTGGTTCAGGTAGCGCTAAAACAGGAGCTTCGGTCAGCAATGTCTTTAACTTCTCAAAAATTTACTGACACTTTTCGTCCATTCAAGCTTAACGTCTTTCTGTAGCAGCTGCATCATTGGAGTCGCTATCATGGAAAATCCTTTTACAAACCTTCGATAGTAACCTGTTAAGCCCAAAAATCTTCTAACCTCGGTTACATTCTTAGGCAATTTCTATTCAACAATTGCAGAAATCTTACTTGGATCAACTCGGATGCCTTCACCCAAAACTATTTGATCCAAAAATCCAACTTCCTGGAGCCAAAACTCACTCTTGCTAAACTTAGCATACAGTTGCTTTTCCCGCAAGGTCTGCAAGACAATTCTCAGGTGCTTCGCATGCTCTCTCTCATCTTTAGAGTAGATCAAAATGTCGTTAATAAACACAACAAAAAACTTATCCAAATATGGCCGAAAGATCCTATTCATTAGATGCATAAACACTGTCGGTGCATTCGTCAGCCCAAATGGCATGACAAGAAATTCATAATGGCCATACCTCGTTCTAAAAGCTATCTTGGGTACATCTGAGTCTTTAACTTGCAGCTGATAATAGCCAGACCTCAAGTCTATCTTGGAGAATACGGTGGCTCCTCTCAATTGGTCAAACAAATCATCGTTCCTAGGCAAAGGATACTTAATCTTGATAGTCACCTTGTTCAATTGCTGATAATCAATACATACCTCATCGAACCATCTTTCTTTTTTATGAACAACACGGGGGCACCCCAAGGTGAAAAACCTGGCCTAGCAAATCCTTTATCCGTTAGCTCTTTCAACTGTGCTTTTAACTACTTCAGCTCGATAGGTGCCATTCTGTATGGGGCAATAGAAATGGGAGTCATCCCTGGTTCCAATTCAATACCAAACTCTATCTCCCTTTCAGGAGGTAATCCGGGTAATTCCTCTGGAAACACATTTGGGTACTCACATACTATCGGCATGGACTCAATTTTCAACTTTGTTTCCTTAGTGTTCAGTACAAATGCAAGGTAGGCTTCATATCCTTTCCTCATATATCTCTAGGCAACCATTTTCGTGATTACAACCAGTGACGAACCCAATTCTCTTGATTCGGCCCGTAGAATCTTACCATCCGGGCATTTTAACTTAGTATACTTACTACCACAATTCAATGTTACATCATTCAGGGCTAACCAATCCGTACCAAGTATTACATCAAATTCATCAAATGGTAACAACATAAGGTTAGCCGGGAAACAACCACCTTGAATCGTCAAAGGACAATTCTTATAGACTTTATCAACTAGAACTGATCTGCCTAGTGGGTTTGACACTCTAATAATATCTTTCGTATGCGTCGATCCCAGGTCAATTAAAGCAACAACACTTATATCAAAAAGAGAGAAAGTACCCGTAATCACATCAGGAGTAGCGGCTTCCTCTCGAGCACGTATCGCATACATTCTGGTCGGGGCTCGAACCTCTGATTTTGCAGTGTCTCTAGTCACGACTCGACTACCACTAGCACTTCTAAGGTATCTCAGAGGTCCACCTTCTAGAATGGGAGCACTCGACTTCAGAGCTATTTCCACTTCTTTTTTGGCTCGTTCCGGGCAGTCTCTTAGAAAGTGATCAAGAGAACCACATCTGAAATAGGCGCCGCTTTTCATTCGACACTGTCCAAAGTGAAATTTGTTACAGCTCATACACTTCGGTTTTTGATCATCTACACTCCCCACACTAGTCACCATCGGGGAGGAAGACTTTTGACCTCGTCGTTTAGAGCTTCTCGATCTACCCGAATATCCCACTAAAGAAGTGGAGCGTTCATGTAGGTTCCTGAATTTCTTTATGGAAAACAAGAGCGTTTTACTCCTAGAGCTCTTGCTCGCAACTCGAGCCTCTCTCTTAGCTTGTTTTCTTTCATTATTAAGTTTCTTGGCCTTCTTGGCTCGATCGGCCAATGCGGCAAACTCCCGTATCTCCAAGATCCCAATTAACAACTTGATATCCTCATTCAAACCTTCCTCGAAGCGTTTACACATTTTCGATTCAGTTTGGACCCATTCAATTGCGTACTAAATTAGTCGTACGAACTCTCTCTCGTATTCTGCTACAATCTTGTTCCCTTGTTTGAGTTCCAGGAACTCCTTTCGCTTCGAGTCCAAAAATTGTTGGATAATATATTTCTTCCTAAACTCTGATTCGAAGAAATCCCAAGTAATATTTTCTTTTGGCACTACCGAGGATACGGTCTTCCACCAATTGTATGCAGTGTCCTTCAAAAGGGACACAGCACACTTCAAACATTCCTCGAGTGTGCATGACAAATCATCTAGCACCCATGTAGTATTTTAGAGCCAAAACTCGGCTCTTTCAGTGTCATCATCAACTTTAGCTCTGAATTCCTCAGCCCCATACTTTCTAAGCTTATCTACAGGGGCTTTACCAATACTCACCGGTGCCATACCTCGTGGCACATGCTCATCAGGTTTGTTAGGGGGCGGGGGAGGTCTTGGTATATTGGGGCGATTTCTCAGATAATCCCCAAACCATTCATCCATCATATCGAAAAAAGAAGCTCGGGCTTCTTCTCGGCCTTCTAACATCAGCCTTCTACTACTACTAGATAAAGCTCACTGTACGGAAGCTAGAGCATGGCTCTCGGCTCCCTCGGACTCATGCTCTACTTGATTCGAAGACATTTACTATATTCAAAACAATTTAAACAATTAGGAGATGTCACACTAACAATCCGAATAATGACATGTATAGCAAACTTTATCATCCTCTACGGTAGTTCGAGAACTGACTAAACCGTAACACTGATACCAATAAATGTAACACCCCTCACCCGTACCCGACATCGGGATAAGGTTAGAAGCATTACCAGGACTTTACATTTTGAAACGTACCAAATTGGGTCTCCAAGTTTTACTCAAATTTTAAGCTTTTCATCCATGAACAACTCGTCCCCTATATAGGCCTTTGAGGCCTATAACATACCTAGACGCAGTGCAGGACAAATTCGGGTACGTTTGGCAAACCTTGGGCTCATTAGGAAATTTTTTCCTTATCATAAAGTGTCACACGCTTGTGTAGGTGGGCCGTGTGGACTCACACTCCCGTTTGACTTGGGGCTCGCCCATGCCCTTCAGCCGTGGGCAACACTGACTTAACAACATGACCACGTCACACATCCGTGCGGTCTGCCCGTGGATGACACTGTCTTTTCAACACGGCCATAGTGCACGCCCGTGTGGCCTACCTGTGTACAACTTTGAGCTTAAAATTTTAAGTGTAGGGGACACACGACCATAGCACACACCCATGGGAGGGAACCGTGTGTCACACACGGCCTAGACACACGCTCGTGTGTCTAACCACGTGGACTCTAATAGGCTATTTTCCAAGCCTTTAGTCACCCCTTTCTACTACTTGTGCTTAGTGGTTACCGAATTCAAAGTAAAACACAATTATACACTTGTAAATAATCTTGATTAAACTAGATGTATGGAAACCTCATATCATTGGTTTCATACATGATAGGTTATTTCTGACTCAATGTTTATGGGTTCCTATGTCACTTTAATTCGTCTGAAATTGGCTCGTTCATGCGACTCATTTCCAATTGGTAACAACCTATCACATGTAAAATAAATCATGCATAGATTCGTAGGTCATAGCCTACTTCAATTAAGACAATTTTCATGTTCATATACAAAGAAATAAATATATTTTACATGCCTTCATTTGGCAAAGAAAATGACACATATAACAAAATACTCAAAAATCCTATACATGCCATTAAACAAAATGGAAATGTCTTTATACCAACGCTTGTCTAGTTGGTAGTGTGTTGACTCTCCAATCGTCTTCCAGTCTTTGTGAGTCCTCGAGCTCTGTGAGACAGGGAAAAGATAGGGTAAGCATTTACATGCTTAGTAAGCTCGAATAACAGGAAAGTAAACTTACCTAGTGTTTAACATGCATCCATGATAGATAAAGAAACCAACAATTATTAAATGGTTCCCTATTACATGCACTCAATCAATAGGTTAGTAGCATAATCAAACATCATATAATTTAACTAGATGAGCTCATCATTCATCATGTTATTGACATACATCATATCAATCCCGTTGAGTTTCTAGGAAATCTCAATGGAATACACATTATCTGTCAATTCTTATGAATGATCATTTCACATATATGCACTCCCACGAATCTCACATCTCATGCCAGGATTACCAGTCCAGGCTAAATCCCCTATAACGACAAACAACCTTTGTAATAGCCCAAAATTGGGTCTAGTTGGAACAGAGGTTTCGGGACCACAAAATCTGAGATATAAATAATTATTTTATGATTAGTTTGAGGTCTATGATATGATTGCATGATTGTGTGAAAATTTCGTGAAGAAATTCTATGCATAAAGTGCTTAATTCAAAGTTAGGGACTAAATTGAATAAGTTGCAAAACTTGCATTCTAGAAGTTTCTAGTATGAAATTGATTTGAAATATTAATTAGGAGGTCTTAAATAGCAATTTGACCAATTTCTAAGTTATGGACAAAAATTGGACATGGATGGAATTTTTGGAAAGTTTAGTAGTAAGGGTATTTTGGTCATTTAGGGGTAAAATGAATTAAAATACAAAATTAAAAGCCAATTTTGCTCATCTTCTTCACCATGGACGTGTATACCAAGGGACACTCCATGGCTAGGGTTTTCAAGCTTCCCAAGCTCAATTGTAAGTCCGTTCTAACCCCATTTTTCAAGTTCTTTACGTTTTTGGAGTCCCGATAACTTGATTTAGCTTATGCTAGCAATAATTCAACCTAGGGTTCATATTTGGAAAAATACCCATAGGTAAAATTTTTGTATTCTGGTGTTTTATGATACAATATGAGGTTTTAAATTATGTTAGACAACTTGTGCTACTCGGTTTTAAGTGAAAACGAGCAAAAGGGCTTAATCGGTAAAAATACCTAATAGTCATAAGTATATGTTAGAGTGAGAATTTGATGTTACCATAGAAGGGAAAAGTGATCATCATGTCATAAAACATAAGAATAAGGGATGAAGTTTAATTCCCGAGCCTAGGGGCAAAAGTGTAAATATGCAAAAGTTTAGGGGCAAAATTGTAATTTTTCCAAAGTTTGAGTTAAGGACTGTTTTGAATAGTACATTAATTAAATAAGTAAAATATGATGTTTTAGATCCCGAAAAACAAGATTTGAACCTAGAATGAGAGAAAAATCGAAAATTGGGAAAGTTGGTAAAATGGCCGTTTTAATATCAAGGTAAGTTCATATGTATAATAAACATTAATTTATGCATGGTTCTATGTAAAATTGATATATTTACTATGATCTCCGTGGTGTTGAAAGTATGTAAGTTGGTATGATAATAATACAACAATAATGTTGTAATTTATATTTGAAAGTTAAATTTAGTGAATTAATTGAATTATGTTGAATTAAATGATTATGGTACCAAGTTTATGAATTGATTTAAAAATATGTCTATGGTACATGAAGTGCATTGAATTATCATACATAAATGTGATTTCTATGATTATGGATATTATTGGAAATTGTATGTTCATATGATTTTTAACAATACAATGTGTAATTTAATGTTATTGCGTTGATATTAAATGAGATGTAAGTTTATATGTAAGTAATACATCACTATTACTTGTATTATGATATTTTATAAAATATTGGAAATATGTTTGTGGATAATTACTTGATTGGTGAAATTGTTGGAAAAGAGAGAGAAATCCCGGTTGAACCTTCGGAAAGATTGGATGATACAGATGGTATGTAGCTAGGTCACATGTATAGTGCTGAGTGCACATCATGTGTACAAGAGAGCTACAAGACATTATGATGTAGCTAGGTCACATGGGTGATACTATGTGTACACCATGTAGACAAGAGAGCTACGGGATATATGTAGCTAGGTCGCATGCGTGGTTCCAAGTGAAGGACAGCATGTAGACAAGAGAGCTACGAGATAAACTGGCTAGGTCACATGGGTGGTACTAAGTGTTCACCATGTGTACAAGAGAGCCGAACTATATGATGGGTGGAGCTATGTGCTGAAACCACCAAGTATCGAGGATTGATCTGAAGTGCTCAACGGGAGACTCTCTATGTATTGCTTTGTGAGTTTTGTGATGAATATGTTCAGGAACTTGGTTATGTGAATGATGTGTTCATTAAGTGACCAGGATGTGGTAAGGTTATAAACAAGTAAGTTATACATCAGGATGATTTTATGGTGACCTTGTGATCATGGGCCTATACTTGTGATGTATGAAATGTGGTGAAAATGATTTGTGATATGTATGTTAAAATGAGGTTAATACAAAGAAAGTGTGAAAGAGTGAATTAGCAATAAAACTGTTTCGGACAGTAGCAGTGACATGATTTTGAAAAATCCCCAAAAATAGTATAAATTGAAACAGAGACTGAATGAGATATAAAATTAAATCTTAATGAATCTATTTTCATATAAAAGAAACATAGAAAGCAAAGGAGTTCTATATTTTTAGATATTTATGTTTTTGTGAGACTGATTCAGAATGATTATGTGATCCCCTGTTTTGACTTTGGAAAATCACAAAAATTTGGAGAAAAATAATTAGAGGCTCAAAATTATATTTTTAAAATCCATAATGAGTCTATTTTCAAGATAAATCAACAAGAATATTATCCGAGTCCTGTACTGTGAGATAATTATTTTTTAGTGAAGAGAGGTCAGAACTGTCAGAAAGTGAAACAAGGGAAATTTTAATGAATAAACTGTACTAATTGGCTAAACCAAAAATTATGAAAATTTTATGGTGGAACGATATGTGAGTATAGTTTCAGGGGAATGATCTTAATTTGGATCTCTGTAGCTCGAATTATAAATAATTAAGTGACTATGACTTGTGTGGACAGTTTGATGTGAACATTTATTAGTAAATTGTGAAATCGTACTTACAAGAATGCTATATACATTAAGGATGTGGAATGGAGAGGAGGAGGAGGAAAATAAATATATGTGGAATACATGGAAACTATGGTATATGAAATATTGATATAATGAAATAAATGATATGTGTTTATAAGAAAACAAAAGAGAATGTTATGTATCATGACATGTATATATATATGACTAGTCTCAATGTAATGCTTGTTAGGTATGGAATTGAATTGAAATGTTTCAGGCAAACATGTTATTCTGTGCATCTGAATCGTGGTATTTTATAAAGATATGATCTAGCTTTAAATATGAATGCTTGATGATTAAGCTGAAGATATTTGGTAAGATGATAATCTTGGTATAAATGTATAAGTGGTACTATAATAAACAAGGTAAAACGAGTATGAGAGACACATGTATGATGACATACAAATGCTATGTTTGTGGTTTAATTGAGGATTTATAATCATTAAATGAATACCATGTTATATGCTTTTGATTTTGTATAAGTGTGTAAGAGATCAAGGTTGACCAAAGCTTGGAAAATAGCCTAGGTATATTCCACACAGGCAGAGACACGACCATGTGTCTCAGCCGTGTATGGAACACGACTTTGGGACACGGGCGTGTGGAGCCTTAAAGCATGAAATTTCCAAGATTTTCATAAGTTTTGGGTTTAGTCCCAAACCCTTTCTAAAGTATGTTTTGGGCTCCGTAGACTCAAATAAGGGACTATGTGTAAGAGAATGAACGCTTGGAAATATGAATAAAATTGTATGGCTCGTATTTTAGTTTAATGTTTGTATGTTTGTCTGGTAACGCCTCGTACCTTAGCCCGGCCTCAGATACGAGTAAGGGGTGTACAACCTTAATAAGCTCGAATCTGAATTACCAGTCCAGGCTAAATTCAGACCCTAATCGGATTACCCGTCCAGGCTAAATCCATAATGCACACATATTCTTCGGAAGCCTTGATCATTCAAGGAAAACTCATCCGGGTTAGATCCTTTTCATACTTGAGATCACAGATTACCCGTCCAGGCTAAATCCTCACTGCAACACATGCAGGATCTCTTTACACATATCAATGAGGGTTTACCCATCGAATTCCCTTTGTCAACCTAATCCGAGACATTTTCACATGTTACCATCAAATATGCATTTCTATGATATTTCATGCTAATAATAAATGCAATCATCATGCATTCATAAATCATTCAATTATGCATATTAAGGGTTTACTTTAAGTTATCCGAACTTACCTGGTATTTGTTTCGGAGTTGTGTTTCGGTTATTCCGAAACCTTGCACCTCGATCGACCTCCGAAATTTGTTCCTCAGGGTCTATAATAATAAAAATAGATCATTAACACTCCAAATTATACATTACAAGTTTAATTCTCACCCTCGGTCCAAATGACTCTTTTGCCCCTAACCTATAACATTTTTACGATTTAGTCCCTGGGCTCGTATAATGAAACACATGCACTTTCTATCTTACCCAAGCCTAGCCGAACACTTTTCCTTCTTATGGTAGCCCACATTTTCCATTATTTTCTCATTTCTACCACACATTTACATTTTTTGCAAAATAGTCCCTATAAGGGTTTTTTCATGAAAATCAACTAGAAAAAGATGTTTAACACATATTCATCCTTCATATTCCTCCATAATCCATAAAAATACAAATATCTCATGCATGGTTAAATTTTTAAACATGAACCCTAGCATGAAATATGGGTAGAAACGGAGAGAGCAAGCTATTGGGATTTCAAAAATACAAAGAGCATGAAAAGCGGGGCTTGGGAGCGCTTACTATTGAGATTGGAAAGCTTGAAAACCCTAGTTATGGAAGCCCTTGAAGTTTTGGCTGGACAAGGAAGAGAATGGGCTGATTTTAGTTCATTTTTCCCATTTTATTTCATTAAAATACCAAATGACCAAAATGCCCTTAAGCTCTTTCCTTAAAATTCCATCCATGCAAGCCCATTTTTGTCCAAAAATTTAGAATTTGAGAAAATTTCTCCCCAAGACCTTCTAATTCATAACCCAAATCAATTTCATACAAATTTCTTCTACAATTTAAGTTTTGCAATTTATTCAATTTAGTCCCTAATTTCCAATTGAACACCTTACTCAAAGAATTTCTTTATGAAACTTTAACACATGAATATAATCATATTCTAGGCCTCATAATAATAATAAATTAAATATTTTGATGTCAAATTTGTGGTCCCGAAACCACCATCTCGACTAGGCCCTATTTCAAGATATTACAATGCGGCAATTAAATAGTTGCTCATGAAAAAAGATGTGATTGGATACTTTTACTCCAAGAATTTGACCCTGAGATCCAAGACAAAAAAGGTGTTGAAAATAAAAAAGCTGATCATCCGTCGAGGTTGGAACAAGACGAGGTAACTCGATCATGTGTGCCTATCGACGAGAATTTCCTAGATGAACACCTATTTGAGGTAAGTCGAATTCGTGAAACACCTTGGTTTGCTAATTTTTCCAATTATCTTGCATTTGGAATAATTCCTCAAGAAATGACATACCAACAAAGGAAAAAGATTCCTTCATGATAGTCGGTATTATTTTTGGGAGTATCCATTTTTGTTTAAATAATGTGTAGATAATATAATCCAGAAGTGAGTAGCTAAAAGTGAGATTGTTGAGATCTTGTATCATTGCCATTCATCTCCAAGTGGGGGAAACTTTGGTGGTTCATGTACTGTAGCAAAGATTTTGCAAGAAGGTTTCTTTTGGCTGACGCTATTTAAAGATGCTTATGCTTATGTGAAGAACTGTGATAAATGCCAAAAGGATCGAAAATATATTAATGAGGAATGAAATGCCATTGAAAAACATTTTGGAGATTGAATTATTCAACGTATGGGGCATTGACTTCTTAGGCTAGTTTTCTTCTTCGTATGGGAACAAATACATCTTAGTTGCTGTGGACTATGTATCCAAGTGGGTTGAATGTAACAACCCTAACCTGTATCCATCACCGGACTAGGGTTATGAGGCATTACCAAACATATCGGAACATTTTAAAATAATTTCACATTCATCATTCACACATCAAAGCATCATAATCAAACATCATCATAAAGTCTCTTTCTTAGATCAACGAGACCTTAAACATGCTTTAGGAAGGGTCGAGACTAAATCGAGCACATACAAAATTTTTCTGGAACTTAACAATTTTTCTAAGTTACAAAGGTCACATGCCCATGTGAGCAAGCCGTGTGCCTTACATGACATTAGACACGCCTGTGTGTCTAAGCCATGGTGAAACAGAGCATACATACTGACTTGTCCACATGGCCACAACACACGCCTGTGTGCCAGGCCGTGTGAAAATTAGGGAGGCTACTGACTTGGGTCACACAGCCAGTCACACACCCATGTGTCTAACCCTGCTCAGAACTGACTTGGCCACACAGCTTGGCATACACCCGTGTGTGCGACCATGTGGTTTGCCCAGGCTCATTTTCAAATGGCCCTCGAGCAACTCGGCAGAGACACACTGTAACAGCACAGTTTAGACCCTAGCCGGAACAGTGGTTTTGGGACCAAAAATCCAAGTTAGAAAAATATTTTAATATTATATTCTATGCTTAAAGTATTTGAATTGATATGTGAGAAAGTTTCGTAGGAAAATTTTATCGTTTGAGTGCCAATTTATGAAAAAGGACTTAATTGCCTAAAATGCAAAAGTGACTTGCTAATTGTTAAAGTGCTATATTGCTATGGATTTTATTATGTGGGGACTTATATTGTAATTTAGCCATTGAACATAAGCATGGACAGTTATGGACACTGATTATAAAGTTTTCATATCAATTTATAATGGTTAAAAAGGTAAATTATGAATAATATGTATTATAATAAAATAAAACATCATTTGTTCATCTTTTTCATCTTTTTCGTGTTTTATCAAGCCCATACCTCAATTTAAGAATTTGATGATGATTTTGAGTTATGCCATTGTTGATTTTGTGAGTTTTGAATTGTTAATTGATGAAATGTGGATGCTTGGTGATAGATAAATATGTTTTGTATTTGAATTTTGATGAATTTGAGTAATTTGGGCTAAATTATGAATTTTTTAAATTGATGGGTTAAAATGTGAAATAAATGAAAGAAATGGGATGCTAGGGACCTTAGTAAAATTCAGCCAAGCATGGGTGTGGTCAAATTTTGAATATTTTATGTTTTGTGAAATAGGGTCTAAATTGTAAAAAATGTGAAATGTCAGGGGCAAAAGTGTAATTAGCCCATTTATGTATTTTTAGATGAATTTTATTGAACATGTGATTAAATAAGTCAAATTTATTTTGAATTAGATCAAGAAATGAGGAAAACATATTTGGATTGGGGAAAGTAAAAAATTATCGAATAGTTGTTTCGGTCTATTCGTGTTAGCACGAGGTAAGTTCATAAGTAAATAAATGTTATTAAATTTAAATGTATGTGCATTATATGTGATGAATTGAGTTGTAAAGAATATATATATGTGATGCCAAATTGAATTGAGCTTTGGAGAATCTATTCCGATCATAGATTGCTCGAATAGGTGAAATTGAGAAAGTTTCGATAATGTGACAACGTCTGAAAAGCCCTGTATGAACCATAGCAATAGTTAGGATACATATGTCATGACATAGGATTTCAGTATGTGTTATCGTGTAAGACCACATCTGGGACGTTGGCATCGATTTGTGATTTGCATGTAAGACCATGTCTGGGACATTGGCATCGTATATGATTTCGTGTAAGACCTTGTCTAGGATAGCGGCATCGATATTTGATTACATGTAAGACCATGTCTAAGATGTTGGCATTGTACAAGTTTATGCGCTATCCGAGTATCCTTATTGATTTCGAACGGTTCAACCGGCATTCTAAGAAATCAATAACCATGTGAAATTGTATCCGATCCAGGTACGTGTGATTTGTTATGAAATTCAGAAATGAAAGGCGAGTATGTATCATATGACCATATGTGAAATATATGACAACTTATGATATGAATGTATATGAATGAATGACATGTTGTATACGCCCGTTATATGAAATTGTGGTCTTATATTTCGGATTTGAGATTTATGAAATATGAAACTATGGCTTTGATGTATGATTGCTTAGTTTGAAAACTTGAACAGATAATGGAATCAAAATGGTTGAGTTGGTGTCTGCTTTATATGTAATATATATGATTATAAATAAAGTTGTTCTTGTTGACTATATGATTCATGTATGCGAAACTTGTTTATGAGATAAGGGAATTATGATGTTCGAGTTTGTAAATGTTTATAAAGAAGTTGATGTAACTTTATGTATGATTTGTAATAAATGACCATGGTTTGGTTGGCGATGTAATGAATTTGTGCAAGCTTGATTTATATGATTGAGCTAACAGTTGTTTTTTGAATTTGAAAGCATGGTTATATGTTCATTGATAAATAAATAAGTGGAGTTACTTAATATGGACATATGAATTTACAAGTATGATGAATATATACGTTGTTGATATTTGCTAAATTTGACCTAATTAAATTGAATTAATATATCATTGAGATGATTTATTTGCTTATGGGTTTCTAAGCTTTCTAAGCTTACTATGTGTGTTTTTCCTATGTTTATAGAGTTTCGAAGATTTGCTTAGGTTGGAAGTCATTAGAGATCTCATCACACTATCCGGTTATCACTTTGGTAAATAAAAGTTTTGAGTTTTTGGTTATATGGCATGTATAGGCTAGTTTCTGTATGATTCATTTTGATTTGTATATTTGTATGTAATGCCCCAAATTTTTGGGAATTCTGAAAAAAAAGTTTGTAAAATTAAAAATTCTGTGTTCTGCTTGTTAAGTGTAGGATTAATTGTGATAGTGGACCTCTAGAAGGCCCAAGCTTAGGATAAAACCCGGTAGTTTTAAATAATTTTAAATCTGTAGGGGAAAGGGGTTCTGATAAATTGGGCTTTTTAGGAATTATTTGTGAAAAATGGATCACAAGGAAGCAGGTGGCAGAGTGGCATGTGACGCCACTGGGAAGGATGTTAGTGGCGTGTGGAAGCTTGGGGAGGACCCAGGTTCAAGTCACAATGACAGCAAATTAAGTGATTAATTTTTATGTACAAGAAAGGAAAGTGATGGAACTAAAATAAAAGTCTGTTAGGAAGAGTTTAAGAAGGTAAGGGGATTGAATAAGGATAAAGATAAGGGAGGAAATCTAAGAGCTGATCAAGGAGCAAGAGGTGGCCGGCCAAGGGACTCTAGCATGGGAAATTCGGCTAGCTATTGTAGTAGTGGGAATTTCGGCATTTGAGGTGTGTTGTGCCGAAATTCTGATCATCTTTTCTTCTCCTCTTTTCTTTATTTCTTTTTCTCCATCTACCTTCTCCTCTTCCTTCTCCATAGCTGAACCCTTCTATCTCTTTACTCTTCATCACATCCTTAATCTTTTTATTTTTAGCCTTATAAGCCGAACATCATAAAAAGCCGAAATCCCGAAAGCTTATTCTTTTTGTGCCGATTTCTTATTACCAAAACCACATCTCTTTCCTTCATCATTTGTGGCCTATTCACCAGCCCTCTAAAACCTCAATTTTTGACAACAAGACCATAGCAAAACCCTCTCGTTTTACCTTTCTAAACACAAGTTGCAAAAAACCCGAAAAACCCCACATTAAAAGGGACTTGGTCGAATACTGAAGTCACTAAAATATCGACTTTTGTTATCATCTGAGAGCTTAGATCTACATTGGGATCGAGTGGGAAACTCATTGGAAGCATTCACTAAGGAATCGGTGGTAAGTCTTCTCCAAAACTTAGTCTTCTTACATATTTTAGGAAAAGCCGAAATCCCTAAAAGTTAGGGAGGTTGTCGATTTGGACTTGTAACCCTGAGGGGTCGTAATAACTATTTTGTTTTGGTAATAGCGTGATTTAGAGGCGGTTGATCAAGGGCTTGGACAGGTGGAACGATCGGATCTTTGGAGTTAACCATCTTTCGGCAGTAAGGTAAGAGCAATAAGGGTTTTAGGCATGTTTGGCTGAATGTGGTAGGGGACTATATACTCAATCTTATTTCGATATTTGGAGTAATATTAAGTGATTCAATTGTAGGCAGTTCATGTGTATATCTTGTCGAGGAAATCCCAAAATAGGTGTGTAACTGACACCCTCTCATAAGCTAGATCGGCAAAAACCGAAAAGCCAAAACTTCGAAAAGCCAGTATTTTGGGCACTTACGAGTGTGCGAATGCTCATAAGACGTATGGGTAATTATTACTGGTAATTGAAAGTGATAAAACTGCAGTACGCTCTATTTTGTGCGTTTTGATATTTTGGGCTTAATGGGCCAAACTGGGTTAATGGGCCAACGAGCCCAATTCGGTCAGAATGCTCGGTAAGTGTTTCTGGATAAACATAATGGCTACGGTATGCATGAAAACCTTAGAAATAGTTAGATTTACTGGAATACCCCTATGTATGCAAAATGACTTTTATACCCTTAGGGTTAATTTTGTCTGAAAAGCATGATAAATTAAATTTGTATGATGTATGCCATGAATGTATATCTGTTGTATGGGGACATGGGTTATATTATGGAGGAAGCGTCCTGGTGGCTATGCCACAAATTATCTGTTCTGGTGGCTCTGCGACAAATTATCTGTTCTGGTGGCACTGCCACGAAATATCTGTATCTGGTGACTCTGTCACAATTTCTATATCTGGCAGCCATGCTGCATATTTCTGTGGCGTGTAGCGGTTGGGTGGGTTGAGTAGTCTCCCCACATGGTGAAAGGATGGTATGGGGGTGTATGTGGTTGGATATGGTTGGGTTTTTGCATAAGCATGATATATTTGTTCTGGTCTGTTCTGGGCCTACGGGCTTTATTCTGATATCTGTTCTGGGATGAGGCCAAATATTCTGTCTCTATGGTTTGAACTGATTTAGGCTATGGTTGGGTTGGATTACACACTGAGTTTCCCAAAACTCACCCCTTATTTTCATCCTCGTAGGTAATCCACAACCATAGTGGGCTTGGAGGTGCGAGGGATTCGGACTGGCCACATGTTTCTACAAACCTGGTTTCTTTCTGGTGAACTGGACGTCCTTTTAATTTCATTTATGGTTTTGGGTTTTAAGTGTAATAAGGCCTTTTAATTATTTTTATGGTTTTAATTACTTTTATTATTTTATTTTACTATGATGAAGAAAACTATGATGACTAAGGAAAATGGGTTAGCTTTAGGACGCGTTTTCAAAAACATTAAGGGATTTCAAAATAACACGATTACAAGTAAGACTTCCACTAAGCAAACGTTTTCAAACTTAATCATTTTCTTAAGATAGACATAACCAGACGATTTTCTCAAAATTATACGAGTCGTTAAGGTGTGGCAATGGTGGTGTGCATGTCTAGGATTGGATCCGAAGGGAGCTTCGTACTTAAGCAGTCTGACGGACTCACCTCCTCTTCTTCCTGGTTTCCTACCTGGTGCACAGTGTCTATTCACCTTAACCTGCTTTAAAAAGTATCTTTTACAACCCCAACTAAGTTTTCCAAACTAAGTAAAACGGAACATTTTGAACGCATCGATGTGGCGCAATGGATCCGGTCATAACGTCTTGGCTGGATTTGGGGTGTTACATTTAGTGGTATCAGAGCCTAGGTTGCAACTCGGCTGTGGAATGGGTTTACAAAAACAAAGATTTTCAAAAAAAAATCTAGACTTTTGAAGGTGGCATTCTGAATCTCCAGCCCAAGCCTGTAAGTATTCTAAATTTTTTTGAATATATTCTGAACTATCTGTCTATACTGAAACTTTACTAGAATACTCTAGATAGGATGCTACTGAAACCCTAGAAAAGCTTGCTAAAAGACTGAAACTGTAGTTAGACGTCGATTCTACGAAAATGATCTCTGAATTACTATTTGAATCATAAAACATCTGTAATAATCACTGGAATGCTAAAATTAATGCATAAATTTGTAATAAGATAATACGATATGAGTATGCGAGCAGCTCGAGGTAGAAGCCGTGGACGAGGCCGAGGAAGAGCCCGAGTGGGATCTTCATCTTCGGGACATATGCCAGCGGCAGAAGCACCGGTACCATTAGCAACAGAAGTAGAATCACATGATCATGGTGCCGGGGATGACGCCCTATCGCAGGCTATGCTTCGAGTTCTGGAAAGGGTTGCCGGGGTAAGTTCGGGCAACGAAATTTGAGGATCGATCTCTGAATGACTCCGGGCTAACGGAGCGGAGATCTTTAGGGGTGTATCTGGTATAGCTCCGAATGTGGCAGAATATTGGTTGGAGGCCACGGAATGAATTATGGATGACTTGGACGGTTCTGTGGAGCAGAAGCTGAAGGGGGCCGTATCGTTGCTGCGAGATGAGGCTTATCAGTGGTGGCTCACCGTGAGGGATGGAACCCCAGCTGATAGGGTCACTTGGGAGCTGTTTAAGACGGCCTTTAAGGGGAAGTATGTTGGGGCGAGTTATGTGGACGCCTGTAGGAAAGAATTCCTGAATCTGGTCCAAGGAGGCAAAACTGTTGCTGAGTACGAGGCTGAATTTCTGAGGCTGAGTAGGTATGCTGTGGGAATAGTTGCTACAGAGTATGAGCGTAGCGTTCGCTTTGAGGATGGACTCAGAGATTACCTTAAGGTGCTGATTGCTCTTCAGAGGGAGCGTGACTTTGGGGTTCTGGTGGAAAAAACTAAGATCACTGAGGAGGTAAAGTGTACTGAGCGGCAGAACCATGAGAAAGATCGAAACCATTTCCAAAGGGATTCTGGACCTTCGGGTGGAGCAAACAAGAATGCCAAAAGGGCAAGAGTGGAGGAGCCAGTTCGAGCAGTTCTGATGAATGTGGTTAGACCGCCAATCTGTGGGGACTGTGGTAAGGTACACCTGGGTGAGTGTAGGAAACGTTCTGGTGCTTGTTTCCGATGCGGATCTATGGAGCACAGAGTTAAGGACTGTCCACAGAGAGCTGATTAGGTTCAGGTTGCTGTACAGATGGTTGTTCAACCCATGAGAGGTGGACCACAACCACCGAGAGGACGTGGACAAGGTAGGGGCAGAAATGGGAATTGAAATGGTCGAGGTTGAGGGGCCCCTGGCAGGGGAGCCAGAAATGCTGAGGCTTGGCAGTCAGCGTTGGTGTATGCAGCTCGTCGTCGAGAGGAGGGTGACGCACCTGATGTCATAACTGGTACGTTTTTAGTTTCTAATATGCCGTATACTGCCTTAGTGGATATTGGATCTACTCATTCTTATGTTGCGTGTGCCATATCTGGGTCTTTGGGAGTGCATTCTGAGAAGATAGTGAGTGGGGTATCTGTGCTAAGTCCCTTGGGTCACTCGGTTAGGGTAGACAAACTGTATAAGGATGTACCCTTAGAAACTCAAGGTAGGATCTTTCCTGGCGATCTAATGGAGTTGCCATTTGGAGAATTTGACATCATTCTGGGAATGGACTGGCTTGTTAAGCATAAGGCGACTCTGGACTGTGCTGCTAAGCGAATGGTGCTAAGGACCACGGAAGGGGATGAGGTTATGGTGATAGGTGAGCGAAGGGACTATTTGTCTAATGTGATATCGGCATTGAGGGATGAAAAGTGGATTCGAAAAGGTTGTGGGGCCTATTCAGCATTTGTAAGTCAAATAGATGTAGAGGGGCTGACAGTGGATAAGGTTAGAACTGTAAAAGAGTTCCAAGATGTCTTTCTGGAGGAGCTACCGGGATTGCCTCCAAACCGAGAAGTCAAATTTGGAATCGACCTGTTGCCTGAGACAGCACCAGTTTCCGTTGCACCATATAGGATGGCACCGAAGGAGTTAGTGGAGTTAAAGGCGCAAATTCAGGAATTGTTGGATAGGGGCTTTATTAGGCCAAGTGTGTCTCCATGGGGAGCACCGGTGCTATTCGTGAAGAAGAAGGATGGGACGATGCGCATGTGCATTGACTATCGCCAGTTGAACAAACTGACGATTAAGAATAAGTACCCTCTGCCGAGGATTGACGATCTGTTCGATCAGCTTAAAGGAGCTACTGTATTTTCCAAGATCGATCTTTGATCTGGATATCATCAGTTAAGGGTCAAAGAGGCAGATATTCATAAGACAGCATTCAGGACTCGTTATGGTCATTATGAGTTTTTGGTTATGCCATTTGGACTAACAAACGCTCCTGCAGCGTTTATGGATCTGATGAATTGTGTGTTCCAACCATTTCTGGATCGGTTCGTGGTCGTCTTTATTGACGATATTCTGGTATATTCTGAGACCGAAGCAAAACATGATGAGCATCTCCGCACTGTGTTGCAAGTGTTAAGGGAGAAGGAACTTTATGCGAAGTTCAGCAAGTGTGAGTTCTGGTTGAGGGAGGTAACCTTTTTGGAGCATGTGGTCTCTGCAGAGGGGATTAGAGTGGATCCTCGAAAGATTGAAGCAATTTTGGAATGGAAGCCACCTAGGTCGGTTTCAGAAATTCGAAGTTTCCTAGGGTTGGCAGGATACTACAGAATGTTTGTGGAAGGTTTTTCTGTGATGGCAGCACCTCTCACAAAACTCATAAGGAAAGGAGTACCGTTTGTATGGACGGAGAAGCAGCAAGAAGCTTTTGAGAGGTTGAAGAAAGTTCTGACTGAAGCACCTGTGTTAATTCAACCAGAGTCTGGGAAAGATTTTATTGTGTACAGTGATGCATCACACGTAGGTTTGGGTTGTGTGTTAATGCAAGAGGGTAAGGTAGTTGCTTATGCGTCTCGACAACTTAAGCCTCACGAAGGGAACTATCCTACTTATGATTTGGAGTTAGCAGCAGTGATCTTCGCACTTAAAATGTGGAGGCATTACTTGTATGGGGAAAGGTGTATTATATACACAGATCACAAGAGTCTCAAGTATTTGCTGACTCAGAAGGAACTGAACCTTAGGCAAAGGAGATGGATCGAGTTGCTTAAGGATTATGATTGTTCAATCGAATATCACCCAGGCAAGGCTAATGTGGTAGCCGATGCTCTAAGTCGTAGAGCTGTATCTGATCTGAGAGCAATGTTTGCTCGTTTAAGTCTGTATGATGATGGAAGTCTGTTGGCTGAATTGCAAGTAAGGCCAACCTGGGTGGATCAGATTAAGGAAAAGCAGTTGAAAGATGAGTCTTTGGTCCCTCGTTTTCAACAAGTTAAGGAAGGGGAAACTTCTGAGTTTGGGATAAATGATGAAGGGGTTCTGTGTTTCCGAGGAAGAATTTGTGTTCCGAAGGACTCTGACTTGAGACAGTCAATTTTGAAGGAAGCTCATGGGGGACTTTGTGCCATGCATACAGCAGGGAATAAGTTGTACCATGACTTGCGAGAACTGTATTGGTGGCCTGGACTTAAACGAGAGGTAACGGAATTTGTGGGGAAATGTCTGACATGCCAGTAAGTGAAAGCTGAGCATCAGTTACCTTCTGGATTATTGCAGCCAGTAAAAATACCACTTTGGAAGTGGGAGAGAGTAACCATGGACTTTGTGAGTGGACTACCCTTGTCACCATCGAAGAAAGACTCGATATGGGTGATTGTGGATAGGTTGACCAAGTCGGCTCATTTTATACCTGTTCGCACAGACTTTTCTCTTCAGAATTTAGCCAAGTTGTATGTGGCAGAGATTGTACGACTGCATGGAGTTTCGGTTTCGATTATCTCTGATTGGGATCCTAGATTCACATCTTGGTTTTGGCAAAAGTTGCATGAGGCGTTGGGAACGCGATTGAACTTTAGTACGACTTTCCATCCCCAAACTGATGGTCAGTCGGAAAGAGTTATTCAGATTCTGGAAGACATGTTGAGGGGATGTGTTATTGATTTCCGAGGTAGTTGGGAGGATTACTTGCCTTTGGCAGAGTTTGCATATAACAATAGTTATCAGTCGAGTATTCGAATGGCAGGCGAAGGTGTCGAACACCTAGTTGTTGGACTGAACTGGGGGAGCGACAAGTTCTTGGACCTGAGTTGGTGGCAGATACTGAGGATAAGGTCAGGTTAATTAGAGATCGGTTAAAGGAAGCGTCTGATAGGCAAAAGTCGTATGCAGATCTGAAGCGTAAGGAGATTGAATACTCAGTGGGCAATATGGTCTTCTTGAAGGTTTCACCTTGGAAGAAGATACTAAGGTTTGGCAAGAAGGGCAAGTTGAGTCCGCGGTTCATTGGGCCTTATCGGGTTTTGAAGCGAGTAGGCCCAGTGGCTTATCAGTTGGAATTGCCTCCAGAGCTAGACAGGATTCACGATGTTTTCACGTCTCCATGTTAAGGCATTATCGTTCTGACCCTACTCATGTCGTGCCGGTTGCAGAAATTGAGGTGCGAACTGATTTGACCTTTGAGGAGGAGCCTGTACAAATATTGGATCGAGACGTTAAGGTTCTGAGAAGGAAATCGGTACCATTAGTGAAAGTGCTTTGGCGTAACCATGGCAGAGAAGAAGCTACTTGGGAGCCAGAGGAGGCAATGCAGCAACAATACCCTCATCTGCTCGGATCAGGTAAATTTTGAGGACGAAATTTCTTTAAGGAGGGTAGAGTTGTAACGCCCCAAATTTTTGGGAATTTTGAAAAATTTTTTTTGTAAAATTAAAAATTCTGTGTTCTGCTTGTTAAGTGTAGGTAAAATTAAAAATTCTGTGTTCTGCTTGTTAAGTGTAGGATTAATTGTGATGTGGGCCTTTAGAAGGCCCAAGCTTAGGATAAAACCCGGTAGTTTTAATTAATTTTAAATCTGTAGGGGAAAGGGGTTCTGATAAATTGGGCTTTTTAGGAATTTTTGTGAAAAATGGATCACAAGGAAGCAGGTGGCAGAGTGGCATGTGACGCCATTGGGAAGGATGTTAGTGGCGTGTGGAAGCTTGGGGAGGACCCAGGTTCAAGTCACAATGACAGCAAATTAAGTGATTAATTTTTATGTACAGGAAAGGAAAGTGATGGAACTGAAATAAAAGTCTGTCAGGAAGAGTTTAAGAAGGTAAGGGATTGAATAAGGATAAAGATAAGGGAGGAAATCTAGGAGCTGATCAAGGAGCAAGAGGTGGCCGGCCAAGGGACTCTAGCATGGGAAATTTGGCTAGGTATTGTAGTAGTGGGAATTTCGGCATTTGGGGTGTGTTGTGCCGAAATTCTGATCATCTTTTCTTCTCCTCTTTTCTTTAATTCTTTTTCTCCATCTACCTTCTCCTCTTCCTTCTCGATAGCCGAACCCTTCTATCTCTTTACTCTTCATCACATCCTTAATCTTTTTATTTTTAGCCTTATAAGCCGAACATCATAAAAAGCCGAAATCCCGAAAGCTTATTCTTTTTGTGCCGATTTCTTATTACCAAAACCACATCTCTTCCCTTCATCATTTGTGGCCGATTCACCAGCCCACTAAAACCTCAATTTTTGATGACAAGACCATAGCAAAACCCTCTCGTTTTACCTTTCTAAACACAAGTTGCAAAAAAGCCGAAAACCCCACATTAAAAGGGACTTGGCCGAATACTGAAGTCACTGAAATATCGACTTTTGTTATCATCTGAGGGCTTAGATCTACATTGGGATCGAGTGGGAAACTCATTGGAAGCATTCACTAAGGAATCGGTGGTAAGTCTTCTCCAAAACTTAGTCTTCTTACATATTTTAGGAAAAGCCGAAATCCCTAAAAGTTAGGGAGGTTGTCGATTTGGACTTGTAACCCTGAGGGGTCGTAATAACAATTTGTTTTGGTAATAGCGTGATTTAGAGGCGGTTGATCAAGGGCTTGGACAGGTGGAACGATCGGATCTTTGGAGTTAACCATCTTTCGGCAGTAAGGTAAGAGCAATAAGGGTTTTAGGCATGTTTGGCCGAATGTGGTAGGGGACTATATACTCAATCTTATTTCGATATTTGGAGTACTATTAAGTGATTCAATTTTAGGCAGTTCATGTGTAGATCTCGTCGAGGAAATCCCAAAAAAGGTGTGTAACTGACACCCTCTCATAGGCTAGATCGGCAAAAGTCGAAAAGCCGAAAAGCCGGTATTTTGGGCACTTGCGAGTGTGCGAATGCTCGTAAGACGTATGGGTAATTATTACTGGTAATTGAAAGTGATAAAACTGCAGTACGCTCTATTTTGTGCGTTTTGATATTTTGGGCTTAATGGGCCAACGGGCCCAATTCGGTAAGAACGCTCGGTAAGTGTTTCTGGCTAAACGTAATGGCTACGGTATGCATGAAAACCTTAGAAATAGTTAGATTTACTGGAATACCCCTATGTATGCAAAATTACCATTATACCCCTATGTATGCAAAATGACCTTTATACCCTTAGGGTTAATTTTGTCTGAAAAGCATGATAAATTAAATCTGTATGATGTATGCCATGAATGTATATATGTTGCATGGGGACATGGGTTATATTATGGAGGAAGCGTCCTGGTGGCTATGCCACAAATTATCTGTTCTGGTGGCTCTGCCACAAATTATCTGTTCTGGTGGCACTGCCACGAAATATCTGTATCTGGTGACTCTCTCACATTTTCTGTATTTGGCAGCCATGCTGCATATTTCTGTGGCGTGTAGCGGTTGGGAGGGTCGAGTAGTCTCCCCACATGGTGAAAGGATGGTATGGGGGTGTATGTGGTTGGATATGGTTGGGTTTTTGCATAAGCATGATATATTTGTTCTGGTCTGTTCTGGGCCTACGGGCTTTATTCTGATATCTGTTCTGGGCTGAGGCCAACTTATTCTGTCTCTGTGGTTGGAACTGATTTAGGCTATGGTTGGGTTGGATTACACACTGAGTTTCCCAAAACTCACCCCTTATTTTCATCCTCGCAGGTAATCCACAACCATAGTGGGCTTGGAGCTGCGAGGGATTCGGACTGGCCACATGTTTCTACAAACCTGGTTTCTTTCTGGTAAATTGGACATCCTTTTAATTTCATTTATGGTTTTGGGTTTTAAGTGTAATAAGGCCTTTTAATTATTTTTATGGTTTTAATTACTTTTATTATTTTATTTTACTATGATGAAGAAAACTATGATGACTAAGGAAAATGGGTTAGCTTTAGGACGCGTTTTCAAAAACATTAAGGGATTTCAAAATAACACGATTACAAGTAAGACTTCCGCTAAGCAAACGTTTTCAAACTTAATCATTTTCTTAAGATAGACATAACCAGACGGTTTTCTCAAAATTATACGAGTCGTTAAGGTGTGGCAATGGTGGTGTGCATGTCTAGGACTGGATCCGAAGGGAGCTTCGTACTTAAACAGTCCGACGGACTCACCTCCTCTTCTTCCTGGTTTCCTACCTAGTGCACAGCTTCTATTCACCTTAACCTGCTTTAAAAAGTATCTTTTACAACCCCAACTAAGTTTTCCAAACTAAGTAAAACGGAACGTTTTGAACGCATCGATGTGGCGCAACGGATCCGGTCATAACGTCTAGGCCGAGTTTGGGGTGTTACATTGTAGCCATGTGAAAATGGCTTGATCATGAAGCTAATGCTGTGTATATTTAGTTATGTATTAAGCTCATTTTGGGAAGTATGTTTTATGATTTAGTTATGCATTTGGTATAATCTTGATATGAGATTGATATGATAATTTTGAGATGTCGATCATGTAAGAGTGAAAGAATTTGGCATGTGATTTTGGTATGTTTTGGTATAGAGAATGAACATGAAATTTGATGATGACTTCATGGGTCAATTTGTGCATGATTTAGTATGTTTTTGGCTACCTTTGGGACATGAAATGTGCTTGGTTTTATGCTTATAAGGATGACCCAAAATAGGGGCAAATTGGCTTTGTAAATAGCCTATTTTTGTCCACACGGGCAGAGACATGGGCGTGTCTCTCAACCGTATGCGATACACGGTCATGTTATACGGCCAGTATCTCTAGGGATAGTCCTACAATTTAAAATCAGTTTCGACCATAGCCAAGGCACACAGGCGTGTCTTGTGGCCGTGTTGTTAAGTCAGTATGTATGCCCTATTTTGCCACGATTTAGACACATAGGCATGTCTATAGCCGTATGAGACACACGGCGTAGTCACACGGGCGTGTGACCTTTATAACTTAAAAATTGTTAAGTTTCGGAAAAAAATTTGTATGTGTTCGGTTTAGTCCCGACCATCTCCTAATGCATGTTTAAGTTCTCAATGACCTCATAAAGGGACTTATTATTGGTGTTTGATTATAATATGATGATGTATGACTTCTTTTTGTGAAATGATTGCAAAACGTTTCGATATATCCGGTAATGCCTCTTAACCCTAGTCCGACGACAGATACGGGTTAGGGGTGCTACACACACGCCCGTGTCTCCGTTCGTGTAGGAAAAAGTAGGCCATTTACAAGGCCATTATGCAACCCATTTTGGGTCCTCCCTACCAACATCAAAACCAAATCATTTCATACCAAATTTCAACCAATACATAACCAAAACATATACCATTCATGCTATATCATTAACAACCAATTTCATGTTTATATCCATACCAAATCATGCCGAATCATAAGCCAAAGTCATAACGAAACATATGTTTCATAACCTCAATTTTCTCCATTCAATCTTACGCCATAATCTTACTAAATCCTCAAATCAGTACATATCAAAGTCTTACCAAATTGACCAATTCGCTTTGGCCATCCAAGAACGCATCATATTGGCAATATTGCATCACATAGTTTATATTCAAAGGTCATTCATAAACACAACCAAAACCAGGCCATATCACATGGCTATATATGTTCACAACTTTAAAACATATCTCAATTTATCTAGACTATACATGTCATACTTTAATATTTACACTTTAAAAAGGTACCAAAGATAAGTTTGACAGTGTAGTGATGATCCTCGATGATCACCGAGCTTCTAGTAGCTTCGATATGTAAAAAAAAAGATGAAAAACACACAAAGTAAGCTTTCAAAAGCTTAGTAAGCCATAAAAAAATAAACTTATCATTTTAAGCATATAAGCATTATAAAATACATATACTCCATATCCAGTTACTATCATAAGCCACATAGTTCATATACATTTTACCTATTCCCAATTCATTTGCACATGTAGCATATTTTCTCATACTTATATCACATATCATCAATGCACATACACTTACTTCTCATTAACAAATGTTAAACACATATCCATGTACCTGAATTGATTATTCATTCATTTAATTACGTATTTCTCAGAATGCTCGCTAAAATGTACGAAATTAAATAGGATACGCGGATAGCTCGGAAAGCTTGTACAGTGCCAATGTCCCAGATATGGTTTTACATTTAACCAAATATTGATGCCATTGTCCTAGACAGGGTCTTACACATAAATCTCAAATCGGTACCAACGTCCCAAACGTGGTCTTACACGAAATCATATATCAGAATCCTATGTCATGATATATGTATCCTAACATTCCTGTGGTTCGTACGGGGCTTTTGGACATCATCACAGTATCGAAACTTTCTCAATTTCACATATTCAGCTTCTATAACCATTCATTACAATTCAATATCATATAAACATGAATAATTCAACTCAAACACATTTATTTGTATATAGACTTACCTCGTACGGAAACGAACAGAAACAAACGGCTATTCAACGACTTTCAACTTTCCCCGATCTAATTTCTTTTTCTTTGGTTTTGATCTATATAAATTCAAATTTCACTTATTCAATCTCACATTCATTCAAATCAATCCATATACACATATTTATGGCATTTTACATATTAGCCCTCACATTTTCACATCTTAACACTTTAGTCCCTATTTCATAAAATCACAAAATATGCAAAATTTCCTTATACACATGCTTGGTCGAATATTCATGCAATTTAGATAAGCCCATATATTTCATTTATTTTACATTTTAGCCCCTCAATTTCTCATTTTTACAATTTAGCCCAAAATACTCAAATTCATCAAAAATCTCAATACAAAACAATGTAATCTAACACATATCTTTCATTTTTCATCAACTATCATCACAAAAATCACAAAAGCATCAATGGCATAATTTAAAAAAATTCAGAAATTGAGACATGGGCTTGATAGAATACAAACTAACGATAACAAAACATAGAAATTATAAAAAACCGAGCAAAATACATACCTTAATCAACAATCATAAGTGCCGAACCCTAGCTTGATCTTGTCTTTTCTTTTTCTTTCAATTTCGGCAAAATGAAGAAATAATGAACTAATTTCATGCTTTGTTTTATTAATCTAATAACATTAATATACATTTTACTAAAATAGCCTTATTATTATCATTAAAATCCACTAACCCTTGGCATATATGTCCATTCATAAATTCAATGGTCTAATCTCAACATAAGGACCTCATACTTAATAAGCCATGACAATTCGGCACTTATTCAAGTAGCACACAACTTTTGCATTTTCTGTGATTAGGCATTTTTCATAATTCGACACACAAAAAATAAAATTAAATCACGAATTTTTCACAAATATTGATTCACATATTATAAGCACAGAAAATAATATTAAAATATTTTTTTGACTCGAATTTGTGGTCCCAAAACCATTGTTCCGACTAGGGTCTTAACCGGGCTGTTACATTGAAGCTGAAGCATACCCTACAAATGATGCTAAAGTAGTCATGCGATTCCTACATAAGCATGTGTTTACACGATTTGGGACACCAAGAGCTATTATTAGTGATGAAGGTTAAGTGCCTTAAGTGGCTGCTTGACAAATATGATGTGAAGCACAAGATTGCTATTGCCTATCACCTCTAGTCTAATGGGCAAGTTGAAAGAGTGAACTATGAAATTAAAGGTATTCTTGAAAGGGTAGTATGCCCTAGCATAAAAGATTGATCTCGAAGGTTCGATGGTGCATTATGGGCCTATCGAACAACATTTAAGACACCGTTAGGAATGACTCCTTATTGATTAGTCTTTGGAAAGGCATGTCATTTGCCATTAGACTTGGAGAATAGAGCTCACTAGGCTTTGAAGTAGTTGAACTTTGATTTTAAGAAAGCCGGTGAGAGAAGGATGTTACAATTTGATAAGTTAGAAGCGCTGAGGTTGTTTTCCTATGAGAATGCCAAAATGTGTAAAGAAAGATCAAAGGGATGGCATGATAGTCATATACAACCTCGCGAGTTTAAAGAAGGTCAGAAGGTTTTTTTGTTTAATTCAAGGTTGAAGTTATTTCCTGGGAAGCTTAAATCCTGATGGAAATGACCCTATACCATCTATCGAGTTTATCTTTATGGGGCTATTGAATTATACGACAATTAAGGAGGTACGTTTAAAGTCTCAAACACTACTGGATGGTGAAGTTGAGCGCGTTGAATCCTCGTTCAAATTAACAGACCCTTGATTTTTCATGTACTCATTTTGTAAATAAATATATAATTAGAACTTATTTTCTTAAGTTATTATATTTAATTAATTCTATCTAAGGAGATTGGAACTTAAGCGCGACCACTGTGACCTCTCCAACCTTTCCTTGGAATTAATTTAATGTAATTTGTTAAGAAGAAATTTTCTAATTAAAATTTAATATTTTTTAAGTTTCATTTGTTCTGTTTAACTTTTAAAATTTTATGTTAATAAAGGGGGTCAAATTTGGCCCAAGTACTAATAAGGTTTTTTTGAGTAAGTTTGTAGATACAGTCTAAGTTTGAGGCCCAAGACAACAAAAAGAAAAAAAATCCACACTTTCCTGCCACTCCCATTGCTTACCGCCCAAGTAACCTAATATAGCTAGCTTTTTGCTACACGTTGCGCTAATTCTTCCCTATATAAACCACTCTCCATTCTACTAATTTTTATATCCTTCAAAGCAATTTACTTAACCCCTAAAAAAATTCCTAAATCTATTTTTTTTTGCCGTCAACCTCAAATCCCAAAAGAAACCCTAGTTCTCTTCCATTTTTTTCGAAACCATCTACTGCCACAGCAAGAAGATTGTCGAAGCACTGCCGTTGTTGTCACATGCTATCGTTGCCACCGTACCATCCTTACCATCACAAGATGTTCGTCGTAGCAAGTCCTTACCCACCATGCCAATTTCACTTTTCCCCCTTGTGCAGAAAATTTGCCAAATTCTTAAGAAAAAAATACCATGTCTCGTAAAAGAAATAGATCTTCAAAGACTACTACTGAAAACCCAATTTTGATCAATGAAGAAGTGAAAGAGAGATTTGATTCAATCTTCAAGCGTCAACCCATGATGCCAGAAAAAGGTTTTGACTTGAAGAGTAATGATTTGATGGTTGTTCTTATATCTATTAGAAAGAAAATCAATGCTCTCAAGTGGGAATGATTTTGTGATGCTCGTTCACTTCCCGATGATGAACTAGTTCGAGAATTCTATGCTAGTTTGACTATGCAAGATGTTATTGAGGTCATCGTTCGAAAGAAAAAGGTACCTTTTACTTCTAAGTCCATCAATGATTTGTTTAACTTACCTGATGCTGAAGAAGATGAGTACTACCCTATGATGAACAATATCAATTGGGATTTTCTTCAACAAGTGCTTAATGTTGTGACAAATCTGGGATCCTAATGGATTATAAGAAAATATGGGAGCCATTCTTACTAAAGGGAATACCTAAAACCAGTAGCAAAGGTATGGTTTTATTTCGTTCGCTACAGTTTTATGCCTATCTCACATAGTTCCACCATCTCGATGGAACGAATGCTCTTGTTATATGAAACCTTGACAGAAAAGTCTATTAATGTTGGGAAAATTATTCTAAAGGAGATTCATGATTGTGCTAAAAAAAAATGAAGTGCTTATTTCCCATCATTAATCACTTCACTTTGCTTATGGGCCCATGTTAAAACACAAGCAAATCTAAATGGGCGATATGTTTAAGGGTGCATTACAAATCATGATCTTGAAAGGTTAGTAGAGAAGGTGCATGAGTTGAATCAAGGCGACCAAGAAGAGCCAGCTGAGCCAGATACCGAGAACTTAACAAATGAAATTGAAACTAAAGCTAATTCAATTACGGACACTAAAGAAGAAGAATCTAACAAGGAACCGAACAGTCTTAAACCAGTTGAAGGATCTGTAACCCCTAAACCAGAGATTGAGCCAGAAAAAGAAATAGTCATGCTAAGTGTTGAACCTGAATCTACAACTCCTATGCCAACTTCTGCAAGTGCTTCAAAGAAATCAGAGTTGTCAATTTTGATGGATATTTGCAAGTTCATGCACAATCAACAATAAACTTACTGGAAATATGCAAAAATTAGAGATGACTTAATTTTAAATACTTTTAAGAGTATTTCTAATACTTTTGTTCCTAAGTTCCCAGATGTTATCTTTGAGACATGGACAGAAGGTACTGACTATGCAAGCGAAGATGGAGCTGAGAAAGACAAGGGGAATGAGTCAAAAAAATAAAATGAGGGATCATTGTCTTGATTTATTTAATTATTTTTAGGTCTTTAGGAATTCATTTCTTTCGTAATTAAGATTTAATTTCTATAGAATAAAACATAGCAAGCATGAATTAACTTAACACTTCTGTAGAATGAAAAAGACTAAGTGATGTGGTAATGGGAATGAACATGTCTAGGATTGGGTTATTAAGAAAGACTTGGAATTTAAGCAGTTTTAATGGCTCACCTCTCTTTCTTTACAACCCTACCTGGTGTTCAGTTTTCATTCATTACCTTGTTCTTGCAATGAGAATATTGCTTCTTTTTAAAGGGGGTAAGGCAAATAAATTGCTCAAATTTTTAAAATTTTCAAGTATGTTTCAATCATTTCTTTCATAAGCATGTTCTAATAAATGAATGTTTAGAGACATTTTTTTAATGAGATAGTTTGTATGCAAGTATGAATGATGATTTTATTTGAGTGAAAGTACGTTATCATGAAGAATGGAATGCTTGTATTATCTTAGCCTTAGTAATATGCCATGAAAACTTAGTTTCTCTTGAGATTATACATGTATGAAGGTTTATATCTTTAGAATTGACTTAGTAACTTTCTTAGGGCAAAATTCTAGGGGACATAAAAATCTAAAATGATACAGACACTATTTCTTTGGATCGTTTGAGCCTTTTCAAGCCAACCTTATGATATTAGACCCTTGAAACTATAATTTTGAGCTTAAAGGCCTGTTTATTGCAATGAACCAACATTATAAGCTATATTACCATCTTTTAAAGTTATCCTAATTTTGTGCACCCATCTTAACTAAAGTTGTCTTGGTAATCAACATTTGAGGAAATTTTCAAAAAGATGTATATGCTCATGCTTAAAAAAAAAGATGAAGGAAGAGCGAAGAAAAGTTTGCTCAGTCTCCAAAAAGGAAAAATATATGAGGTTGAGTTCAAAATAAGTTTGGGGATGTTCCAAAGGTTCACTTAAAGAAAAAAGCTGTATTTTGAGAAATCCAAGACAAAGTTAAAGGTTAAAACCTATTGATTTGATGATTATGTCACCTACATTAGTGGAGAGGAAGTACTAAGTTCAACATATAAAGATCATAAATAAGCCTTATGATTGTTTTCTTGATTGAGAAGAAATTATGTTGAATGAAGAATGTTATTTATGACTGTGACATACATACAAACTATGATTCATGTTGGCATATTTTGAAACTTAGTATAAAATTCTATAAACTTTTGCATATAAATTAATTGTTAATAAAGAAGATCTATGAACATGGAGTTATTAATGCATGATTATGGGACAAAGATTGATGATGCTTAGATAGTTAGCAATTTTGCCTTAGCAAGACCTTTTTGTTGTGCATAAACATTACTCGGGACGAGCAATGATTTAAGTTTGGGGGTGTGTAAACTGAAAAATATATAGGATTTTTCCTATGTAATTTATCACCTTTTTACTTATATTCGTTGTTAAAACTAAGGAACTGTTTAATAAATTAATGAAATATGTGAAAATATGAAATTAGGACATAAAAATTATTAAAATGTGACTTTATGCTTTATTATATAGTTTTCATGCATAAAATGGCTTATTTTATATTGATTTGAACAAATTACATTTTTTAATACATAAAATGGACCATGCATGATTACATTAAATAATAATATATAAAATTATTTTTAATAAATCATTTTAAATATTTCATTAATAATTTGGGTTGCTATTAATTATTTAAATTGGATAAATTTTATTCTTTGGTCCTTTAGCTTATTGATTTATTTTGGATAGGTCTGATAGCTTTGTTGGATTACAAAAACCGTTCAAATTGAAGACCAAGTCAACCCAAATTCTGCTACACATGGTTGTCCATTTAAACCACTTTTTGGTTTAATTACAGAAGGTCTTTGCATTGTTGAAGAAATTAGAGATTTGCCCGAAGATTTACATTTGGCTGAGTCTCAAACCTGAGTTATTATAGCATTTAAATTGCTTAAAAATCAAGCAAAAATTAGCTTAAATTCCACTAATTGTGGATGGGCACTCATGGAAGAAGTTTGAAGAGACTAAACCCAACTATTTTTAGCAAACTACCCACCTCTTGTCACCTATAAATAAGACCCCTTCGTTCCCTCATTCATCATCCCTCATCCATCATCATTCTCTCTTCTCTCGCAATTCTCTTAGAATTTTCCATTTCCCACGCCTAGCATCATCTCTTCATAGGGATTTTAGCAATTAAATCCTCTTAAAAAGCCCTTGTTCAGCCACCTTGGAGAGCCATCAGCAAAGGAGCAAATGAAGAAACGAAGGAGCCTCGTCAGTCAGAGTCTTAGGTAACAGCCACTTTGATTTGGGTTTAATCTTTCTTCCCTTTAACTTAATAGAAAAATGTTTGCTCTACGTTCCTTGTTCTTGTTTACAACAATATTAGCTTAATTTTATTTAAGCTAGGATGATTGGTTTGATTAAATAATATTTATTTGATTCATGCTTATAATGTTTGTGCCTCAATTGATCATGTTTTCAATTAAAATCAAGTTTGTATTCCATTCATACGTGATTGAAATGCACCTAAATTAGCTGAGCGATCCTAACCAGATGACGGCTAGTGGACACATAATTGAAATGTGCATGCTCAATTTAGATTCTAACCCGATTAAATTGTAGGTTGTATAACAACTCTAACCAAGCTCTATTATCTCCATAGTTTTTAGATTTGTTTAATTAAATTGTTTCAAACCTAACCCGTCCCTGTTATCTCACTCGAATGCTAAGAAACCCTTAGTAAATAAGGATCGGTAAAATGTGTATTTACTAAGTAAAGGATTTCGAAAGGACCTAATGTGGTTTCCAAACTCATGAAAGATCGAGTTGCCATGGAATATTTTTCCGAATGTTATTAAGCATGTTGATAACAAATTGAGTTTAATTAAAGTAATTGCCCTAGTTTATTTATGTTATAATTGCTGCAAATTGTGTTTAATTTTGCCAAAATCTATTCCATTCATATAGTTTGCATACTTAGGATAATTTACATTAGGGATCATTGCATTTAGTTTAATATATTTCAATCATCACTTCTCAATCATATTGGGTTTTTATCTACCAAGTTATTAGTCTAATTTTACAATTTAGTGATTTAACACAAATACAATCCCTGTGCAGACGATAACTCAATACTTACTTATTAATTGATAATGACTATGTACACTTGCACAAACCTACGCGTTACAGTAACCCATCCAGTTTATCAAACATTTCACCACTACATCATACTGGGTTAACCAATCCATTCCTAAAATCACATTAAATTCATCAAATGGCAATAACATCAAGTCAGCTAAAAAGCAATAACTCTTTACCATCAACAGACAGTTTTTACAGGCTTTATCCACTAAAACACACTGGCCTAGGGGTTTGAAACTTTAGCTACAAATTCAGTGAAGTCAACAAGTAAATTTTAACTGGCACTAAGTTTGTGCATGTGTATGGATGTGTGGAACCAGGATCAATCAAAGCAGTAATATCAATATCAAGTAGAGAAAATTTACTAGTAATGACGTTTGGTGTAGAAGCATCTTCTCTAGCACGAATAGTGTAAGTTCTTGCAGGTGCTCGAGCCTCAGATTTAACTGTTGTATCTCTGGTAGTACCTCAACTACCACAAACATTACCGGGGTAATAGGGTGGTCTGTGCCTCGAAACAAGATTACTTGGCTTTGGAGCTAGTTCTATTTCTTTTTCAACTCTCTCCGGACAATCTATGAGAAAATGGTCAAGTGAACCACATCAATAACAAGCTCTATTTCTCAAATGGCATTCCCCAAAATGAAATTTGTTGCAATGCTTGCACTTTCGTTTGGGATTACCGACACTATCCACATGATCGCATTATTTCGTGATAGGTTTTAAATATTTATAATTACTCGTTCTTGAACTAACTATTATCGCGATGTAGGAAAGTGTACCTATCAAACAGTAGTATAGTTTTAGCAAGACCAGATTGTCAAACCTAAAGGAACTAAAAGTACTAGTAATGACTATCTTTTTATTATCTAGCCTAAGAATAAAGAGGTTTTGTTTTAATTAACTAATTATCTAAACTAAGAATGCATAGAGAAAAGAATTAGGGAATTGCTTTTGGGAAAAATCGATTGAATTTAGACAATACCTAAGGAAAAATCCACCTAGACTTTACTTGTTATTCTGGCTCTGATTCGGACGACTTATTCATTCAACTTGTTCCGTAGAGATCCCTAATTTATGTTATTATCCCTATTCAAGACTAATAATGTCTAATCCCTAGATTGAATAATTGAGACTTTTCTCTAATTAACACTCTAGGGTTGCATTAACTCGATCTATGGATCCCCTTATTAGGTTTCACCCTAATCCAGCAAAACCTTGTTACCCTATGTTTAGGCGCGCAATCAACTTCGCTTAATTATGAGAAAAGTACACTTAGACAGGGTCTATTCCTCCTCTGAATAAGAGCATGTCTTGAATCAGTATCCTGGGATATCAAAACAAGAATTAAGAACACATAATTAAGAGCAAGTTAAATATTTATCATACGATTCAGAAAATAATAACAAGATTTGTCTTAGGTTTCATTCCCCTTAGGTATTTAGGGGTTTTAGTTCATAACTAAATAATAAAACATCTTAGAAGAATAAAGAATACAAAACATAAAGAAAACCCAAAACTCCTAAAGGGAAATTGAGGAGAGATCTTTAGTCTTGATGATGAATCCAACTTCTGAGATGGATCAATCAGCTTCCATGGAGTAATTCCTTACTCTCTATTCTCCGTCTCCTTTTTCTTCCTCCTCTAGGGTGTATTTATAGGCTTTCGAATGCATAAAAGCCCTAAAAAAATAGCCTTTTCTGAATTGGACTCAACTTGGGCTCAACAGGGACACGCCCGTGGCACACGCCTGTGTTTGATTACTTCAAGCCGTGTTCGAGCCTACCAAATTGACACGGCCATGTGGTCTGCCCGTGTGAGGAGGTCCAGGCTGTGTTGATTTCGTACTTTGGCCCATTTTCTCTGTTTTTGGACCGTTTCTAGTTCCTTTCGCTCTCCTATGCTCTCCTAAGTATAAAACATGAAATTAAAGCATTAGGAGCATCGAATTCACAAATTCTAATGAGAAGTCATCCATAAAATGCATTAAACATGGGGTAAAAATATGTATAATTTACGGTTTATCAAATACCCCCACACTTAAGCATTTCCTTGTCCTCAAGCAAAATTTTCAACTCATAATCAAAATAAATTCTTCTCAACTTATAATTTCTATCGATAATATCTCCAAATAATCCATAGGTAATCATACATTGAGAATTCAACTAAAAGAACATAAAAGTTTCAAACATTCCAAGTTGAGCATTTTAGTCATGAAAACATAGGTGTCTCCCCACATTTAAGTAATTACCTTTGATTCAGAATATCACAGAGTTTCACATCCTCATTAAAGATTCACTCAAATCACTCGAGGTGTTTAAGGACAGTAAATGAAGCACTCAATAGTCAATAATGAAAAGTCATTACCACAGGCTTGCATGAAAATCAAATCTCCACCACTATAATTTAAGATGATACATCAATCAAAAGGTCTTTAGAGGGTTGTAATGAGGCTTGGTTAGGGGGGTGTGGTCACAAGCTGAAAGAAATGGTTAGAATCGAGATTGAATTGAAAAATTGCCTAACTAGAAAAGGAGTTATTCTTCACTTACGTACAACAAAGCTTCTTCTCAGACTATGAAATTACAGATATGTATACAAATTTTTTTTTAAGAACAAGTTAAATAATATAGACTAACTATTAAGAACAAAACGTAGCTAAGCAATCCATTCAACTCAAATCTCGACAAAAATAGGGATTAATTTAGGGGACTTTAACAATAATGGGTTAAAGGTTAATATTGAGGTTAATACAAGGAATGGCTTGTTAGGCTCAAATGGGTTACTAAGGGTTAATCATGAAGGTAGGCTTTTCATGGCATGAGTGGGTTAATCCTAAGTGTCTTAATCATTTTGACATATCAAATCAAATGGTGTGGTCTCGACATAAATAATCAAGCAAGTTCTAGAATAACAGTTCAATACTGACGCACTCAAAGCAATAATAAAAGTGAGCATGAAAGAATTAATAGATGCTCAAAAGGCTCAAAAATCTCACAAAAATTATGGCTTTTTGATATTTAGACTCGTGAATTTCAATTCAAAGTAATACCTAGACTTAGGGAAACAACCTATAATTTTAAATTCTTAAAAATCAACTTATCATGCTTGATTCTCTAATGTCTTAAAGTTTTAAACAATCAATGAATAAATCCCTATGTATTAATTCAAGATATGCCACTCAAAATCATAAATCAATTAAAATTTATCCTGAATATGATATGAGAGCTTTTTAAGAGAACAAGGTAATCATTCAGGGATTTTTCTGATAATGAAATAAATACCCCCACACTTAAGATGTATATTGCCCTCAATGTACAAAGATAGATATTAGAGTATAAAAATAAGATAGGGAGAGAAGTGAAACTTCCTGTATGATGAATTCCTCGAACTAGAGTTCTGGAGAGGAATCGGTTCGAGAGTGGAGGAGGATACTTTGGCGGTCGTAAAGGTTCATTAGGCCATAAGTCATATGCCAAAAGAATATTATATGTAGTAGTAGCTATGGTCGTGGTCGATCAGGACATGGCAGTCATGGAGAACCTTTCTCGGTGGAGTTTTGCTTCTTATGTGACGATGAGCTTCAGAGCTTTAAATGACTGTGATAAAATCAGGAACTTTTTAGGGGATATTAGGAAGAATAATTATTCAGAAAGAAAAAACCGAAATTAATAATTAAAAATAAAATAAAATTTCTAATGGCTAATAAAAATAAAAAATAGTTTCAATAAAAATTGAAAACATAAAATAATAAATAAATGTTTTTAAACATCTTCATCGTTGGATGGCTTGCGAGGTGGGACTGGAAATGAGATGTGGAGGTGCTGACAAATCTACTGTAGAGTGGCATCAATGTTGTCAAATAGATGAAAACACTACTGCTCGAATTAGGTGAGGAACTCAGAAATGTTAGCATTTTAAGCTGCCGCATGAACTGGACGAGAGAATGTGGTGACTGAGTCAGTGGGCCCTCGTGCAATGTGGGGAAATCCTCAGGAATGTCCTCGTAGGCCTCCTCTTCAGTAGATTGGGTGAGACGATACTGGGGAGGGTAGGTTCTTTGGTGCCTCTCGATCATCTTCATGCTAAGCATGATCGAGATGCCTTGTGGAGACATCTGGCCAATGAGGGTGAGGGATGATTCTTGGGACGCGGTGTTGAGGAGCCCGAAGTGTCGCGCCAGTCAAGTCATGTAGGGGCCAATGGAGATGACCCCCTTCCTATTCCGCTCTGTCTGGTGTTGAATCGCGAGGGCGATGAAATAGGCAAGGTCGATGACGTGCCCTTCCGACATGCACAATAAGAAGTAGACGTCGTGGGTGTTGATGATGCCAGTGCTCTCTCAGCTCCCTGTAATCGTGTGAGCTAAAATAGCGTGTAAGTACCTTAGGGATGGTGGGAGAACTGATGCCTTGGAGCGGCTAGGATTTTAGGAGGCCGTGCTAGGGGCCAAAGTGTGCCAGCACTTCAAGGGAGAGAAATGTATGTGGCGACTGAGAGCATGTAGTTCATTTTCCTCCTTGAACTCCTCCGTATATAAGCCTAGTGCAGCACCAAACTCTAGGACACTTAGCTGGCGGATTAATCCGCCTAGGCGAAATTGAACTATGCCGGGATCATCGTACCTAGTCATTATGATTTGAAGATGGAACGTTGAACATAGTTCCATCGTGAGCTCAAGGTATGTTGGCTTGATAATCCCAAAGAATAGCTCCCAAGGGTCGGTGGTTAAGAGGGCCCGAATCGCATCAGCAATCTAAAATTGTTCTACAGTAGCCCAGTCGATGCAGCGGCCCGTAATTAAAGGTCGGGCCTGAAGTATTTGGAAAATTTCTTCTTGGGCCCCTTGGGGAAACCATAGGAGATGGTGACGAATTTTCACAGTTGGACCTACAGAAGAGGATGCTCCCTTCCTCTTATTTGAAGCAGATACGGCGGTTTTCTTTCCTCTTGAAGATGGCATTGTGTACCTGCAAGTGGAAACATCAATTTGTCTTTTGATGAGTGGACAATTTATAATATATAAAAGGAATGCGACTAAATTCGAAAAGGAAAATGCATAGCTATACTCAGCCACAATTACTAAATTTGATTAAAACAATAAGTTCAATGACTTATTTCTTTGTGGCATGAGCATGGTAATATAAGTAAAAATGGCAAGGAATGGAATGCAAAATACTATATGAATGAAAAGAGATGTCAACAAAATATGCATGATTATTTCAACTATCCTAGCCATGAATATTCACTTCTAACTAATTGAATGAAGTGTAGGAATCATGTAATGAGTAAGATTTTAAACATGGGAAAGATGATAACTTGTCTGATAAATGAAATTTATGTGATTATCAATATGGAAATAACATGAAAAATATAATTTAATATGATAAAAAGCATTATAAATCAATGAAATAAAAGAAAAAGGAGTTAACAAATGCTAAGGGGAGAGGTTTGGCGTCGAGAATGGAGTTGTAGGCGGCTCACGGGCATGGCAGGAAGGCCGTGTGGAGTTGCAGCGGCTAGGGTTAAGGTTTTTGAATGGGGAAGAAAGTGAATAGTGCAGGGTATTTATAGATTTTGGGCCACACGGCCAGGGCACACGCCCATGTCCCCCAATTTTAGCCCGTATGATTCGCGAATTTCAGATTTGGGCTTGTCTGACATTTAGTACACGCCCGTGTTCCTCGGGCGTGTGGGTTCACACTGTCGTGTCTTGTAACACCCCGAACCCGAGACCGACACCGGAGTCGGACACGAGATGTTAACAAACTTTGAAAAATTTTTCCAGACACTGCCCAGTCTGCGTACTAGTTGCTTCAAAAATCATATCTTGAGTTTCACAACTCGAAAATCAGTTTTGTGATTTTTCCCTGAAACTAGACTCATGTCCCCACCTATGTATTTTTTTCTAGAATTTTTGGTCGGGCCAATTAGTACAGTTTATTAGTCAAAGTCTCCCATGTTACAGGGGTCGACTACACTGACCTTTTCCCATTACGACCTGGATATCTCTCTGCACAGAGCTTCAATACTGATGCCGTTTATTTCTATGGAAACTAGACTGAGAGAGGAATCCATAAATATATGGTATAACCCCTAATTATCTCTGGTTAATTTATAGTGAATTTCCAAAGTCGGAACAGGGAATCCAGAAACTGTTGTGGCCCTGTTCCACAAGAACCCGGATATCTCTTACTGTACTGTTCATATGATTGTTTCGTTACTTTCATATGAAAGTAGATTCATCAAGGTTCGATTACATAATTTATTCACTATTTAATTCCACTCCTACGAATTCTTGTGATTTTTCCAATCCACACCACTGCTGCTGTCAGCCTCTGTTTTCAAAGTAAACCTTACCTATTTTCGGGGTTTCATGGACCAACTAGGGCCTTGTCATACATATGCCCACATATGATCATACTTAGCCATTCCAATGGCTGATCATTTGCTCAACACTTCCATTCCAACTATAGTTACATCATGAAACCATCTATACATTCATAAACACGAATGGTCTAATGCCATACTCCACTTCTACAAGCCATTTTCGCATGGCTGTACACTTATACATTTCATAAAGTACTCGAAAAACAACAATGGGTAGTCCTATACATGCCATATCAAAATTCAATCAAAATAGTACCCAAAAGAGCCTTTGATAGTGTGGGCGACTTCGACTTCAAGATCCCGAGTCCGATAGCTGGAGAACCAAAAATCTATAAAACAGAGGAGCAGTGTAACGAGTAAGCAATTTATGCTTAGTAAGTTTTGAGCAAGGAATTCCAGCATAAACAAAGAATAACACACATTTAGCTAAACGGAATATTTCATAATACGCAATTTACCGATATCAAACTTGCTTCACAACATTAACAACCCTTATGTACATACACAATAGACTTACTTAGCCGAAGGCCGGTAGCTCGTTTATCAACTGAGTGAACATTTATTTGTAAGGGCTCGATTAAATTCAACACATACGTAACATATCCCCATATTGGGATGTTTTTCGAGTATTCGCTGGAATTTTACAGCAAGCTCATTCATTACCAAATCACGTACCTTCGGGATTTAACCGGATATAGCTCCTCGTTCAAATGCCTTCGGGACATAGCCCGGTTTTAGTAACTCACACAATGCCTTCGGGACATAACCCGGATTTAATAACTCGCACGAATGCCTTCGGGACTTAACCCGGATTTAGTATCTCGCACAAAGGCCTTCGGGACTTAACCCGGAATTAATAACTCGCACAAATGCCTTCGGATCTTAGTCCGGATATAGTCACTTAGCACAAAGCCTTCGGGACTTAGCCCGGACAGCATTCAATTAATCATGCACATCTAACAATAATTCATGGCACATTCTTATTTCATTTTCATTTGCAAAACTCAAACACAAGGCACATATCATCCTTGCACATTCGGCTCAATAGCCACACATAGAGCATGATTTTCATTTGCTTAAAACATGATTTAATCACATCGTAATTTAAGCTCTCTTACTCAAGAACTTACCTCGGGTGTTGTCGAACGATTCCGCTAGCTATTCAACCACTTTTTCCTTCCCTTTATCGGATTTATTTCCCCTTTGCTCTTGAGCTTAATTAAACAAATAAATTGATTTCATCATTTAGGCATCAAAAAGATGAACACAAGGCACTTAGCCCATATTTATACATTAGACATTAAAGTCTCATACATGCAAAAATCATGCATCAACACAACATATTAGCTAATTTCTTTCCCCTTGGCCGAATATGCATGTCTATTTTTGGGGTCGATTTCAACACTTAATACACACATATACACACTAGTAAAGCATCCTCCCCCTTTTCATCAATTTAACACATGCATTGCTCATTAACATGCAAAGTTACATTCGGCCTTAGCACACATCTTGCTAGCCGATTCTTCTCCATTTAGCAACCAATGCACATATGTGCTCACACAAAAATGCTAAAAAGGAGGTTCAAGAATCATCAAGCCATCATCACATGCATCATTAACAAGCTTCATATTTTGCATGCAATGGCATTAACACAACCTCCACCTAGGCCGAATCTTAACTCATCCTCATGCCTCATCACCACAACATCAAACACCAACCAAGAATGATGCATCCATGGTCAAGTGCCAATTCCATCACATAGCAAGATTTAGACCATGGGCTAGGTAGAACTCAAGCTAACAACTAAAACATGCATGCATCTCATGGAACATCATCAAACATACCTTAGCCTAGCTACATGCATGGCCGAATCTCTTCACCTTTCTTCTTCTTTCCTCCTTAAAATTTTTGGCCAAGGATGAACCAAAGGGTGAGAAAATTTTTTCTTTGTTTTTCTTTCTAGTTTAGGCTAAATGAAGGTGAGAAAAGGATGAACAAAGATCTTCTCCTCTCTTTTCTTTAGCTCACAGCAATGGGGGGGAAAAGAATCAACTACACTTTTTTTTTGTGTATTCATCATACTCCTTTTCATTATTTAATTTCCATGCCTATTATTTTATTTTTTTCCACCCATGATGCACCAACAAAACATGTCTATGACATGTCTTGGCCATCAAACTTGGTCTACCATGCTTGTCATGGCCGGCCACTACTAGTAGGGGGGAAATTTGACATGCAAGTCCCCCCTTTGTCCACATGCACTAATAGGTCCTCACACATTGACCTATCACATTTTAGAATTTTCTCACATACGTCCTATTGACTAAATTCACATGAAATCAACGAAATTGAAGCTTGAAATTTTCACACATTCATAATTACATATTCTAGACAATAAGTATCACATGTTGTTTTGACAGGCTCGTCCACAGTTCTTTCACACGGGCATGTCTCACACCCGTGTTGTTTTGGCAGGCTCGACCACGGCCATGTCGCACTGCCGTGGCGTTTAATTGTAGCCCATGTTGGGGAAATCTTTTGCCCTATTTTCACACGGCCTTAAGCACGCACGTGTACTTGGCCGTGTCTCTGTGGAAAGACCTGTATTCAAGATTTCTATTAGTAAGTTAGGAGTTAAATACCAAAATTTAAAGAAGTTAATATTGTTAGTGCTCAGGTTGCCTCCCGAGAAGTGCTTATTTATAATCTAAGCTCGACTTACCTCTTTAGTGAATGGTCATGGTGGTTTGAGGAGTTTATACTCCTCATTCTTGGTATCAATCTCATCACAATAAGGTTTTAATCGGGTGTTGTTTACCTTAAAAGTGCTGAACTTGGGATGACTCACCTCCACCGTATCGAATGGAAAAATACTAAGTACCGTAAGAGGGGTTTCCTCATTCGGTGTGGTAGTGACAATATGGGGATCTGCGACATCCAAGAAGACCTTATCACCAACCTTAAGTTGATTTGGAGAGGTATCGGGCTTGTTTTGGCGTAGTTTCGGTTTGTCGGGTTTTCTTGGTTTGTGCATCTGCCATTCATCGAGTTCCACGATTTGTAGTCTTCGATCTTCATGAACAGGTCCTCTACTATTTCTTGAGAACGACTCATGTGCTTCCTTCAGACTCATTTTCTGCAAAGTAGGTTTTACAATATTGTTAGGTTTAGTAGAATTGTTTAAATGAGCACCTTCAATTCCTGATGTATTGCCAGAATTACGAGCTTGAACGGTGATTATTTCGTCTCCCACTCGGAGTGTGAGTTCACTTGTGCCAACATCAATGATGGTTTTAACAGCTGTGAAAATGGGCCTTCTTAAAATTAAGGGAGTGTTGCTATCCTCTTCTATGTCTAGAATAATAAAGTTAACGGGAAATATAAATTTATCGATTTTAACTAGCACATCTTCAATAATACCTCTAGGGAATCTTATAGTTTTATCTGCTAATTGAATGCTCATCCTAGTCTGTTTGGGTTTCCCGAGACCCAGTTGCTTAAACATTTTGTAAGGCATGACGTTGATACTAGCCCCTAGATCAGCTAATGCATGATTAACATCTAAACTACCAATTAAGTAAGGAATAGTAAAGATCCTTGGGTCTTTTAGTTTGTTGGGTAGTTTATTTTGGAGAATGGCTGAGCAAACTGCGTTCAGCTCCACATGCGTCGCCTCGTCCAACTTCTGCTTATTTGTTAAAAGCTCCTTTAAAAATTTCATTGCGTTTGGCATCTGCAATAGAGCTTCAATAAACGGTACGTTAATATGTATTTTTTTTAAGAGTTTAAGGAATTTACCAAATTGTTCATCTGAGCGGTCTTTCCTTGTCGCGTTGGGGTATGGCACACGAGGTTTATATTCGACAGTCACTGGTTTGTTTTTATTTTGATCTACCTCACCTTGACCTTTGCTTACCACAGTTTCTTGCCTCGGTTCTAGTTCAGGCTCAACGACTCCCTCGTCATCTTGAATATTAATTGTGTTGATTTGTTCCCTCAAGTTAGGTTCGGTATTACTTGGCAAACTACCTTGTGGTCATTCAGAGATTAGTTTGGATAGTTGGCCTATCTGAGTTTTGAGCCCTTGGATTGACGCTTGTTGATTCTTAAGTGCTGTCTCAGTGTTCTGAAAACAAGTTTCTGACACTGATATAAACTTTGAGAGCATCTCTTCAAGGCTTGTCCTCTTTTCCTGTTGGTAGGGTGCTTGTTGGTAGCCTAGAGGATGTTGAGGTCTTTGATTTCCTTGACCTCTCCACAACAAATTGGGGTGATTCCTCCAACCTGCATTATAAGTGTTACTATATGGATTGTTTTGAGGTGGGGGATTATTACCCATGTAGTTTAATTGCTCGTTATCCATGTTGTGGCCATAAGGTTGGTATTCTGAATGGTTTGCACCACCTCCACTTGCTTCGCCCTGCATTACAGGGTGAACCTGTAAAGAATTAAAAAAACCATCAATCTTTTTATTTAAGAATTCTACCCGATTAGAGAGCATGGTGACCAAATCGATGTTATAAACGCCGACTGTTTTAGTTGGCTTTGTCCTCATGACTCGCTACTGATAGTTATTCAGTGACATCTCCTCTATAAACTCATAGGCATCTTCCGGTGTTTTATTGTTGATGGTTCTGCTCGCCGCTGCGTTAACCATTTACTGAGTCGAATGATTCAGACCATTGTGAAATGTTTGTACTTGGAGCCAAAGCGGTAACCCATGGTGAGGGCACCTTCTCAGAAGGTCCTTGTATCTCTTCCATGCATCGTAAAGTGTTTCTAAATCCATCTGTACAAAAGAAGAGATATCATTATGTAATTTAGCCATTTTAGCCAGCAGAAAATATTTTAGTAAAACTTTTTTGGGCATTTGTTCCCAAGTAGTAATTGACCCTCGTGGTAACGAGTTCAACCACTATTTAGCTTTGTTCCTCAATGAAAAGGGAAACAACCGAAGGCGTATGGCATCATCAGAAACGCCATTAATTTTAAATGTATCGCATAGTTCTAAGAAGTTGGCTAAATGAGCGTTGGGATCCTCATCTTGCAAACCATCAAACTGAACAAATTTTTATATCATTTGAATAGTGTTAGGTTTTAATTCAAAAGTATTTGCAGCTACAGCAGGTCTAACTATGCTAGATTCAGTTCCTGTTAAAGAAGGTTTAGCATAATCATACATAGTGCGTGAAGCAGGATTTTGATTAACCGCAATTGCAGGAGGTAGCTGATTGCCTTGGTTTTCAGCCATCTCTTCGGTTGGGGGTTGAGTATCGTCTTCTTGCTCATTCTCCGTGTATCTTAAGCTGTGCCTTATTTCTCTATCGTTTCTATGAACTGTATGATCGATTTCATCATCAAAAAGTAATGGTCCCGACGAGTTTTTTCTAGTCATAAATTATAAAAACCTACCAAGAGAAAGAAAGAGTAGGTTAATAAATAATAAAAATAATTAAATTAAATTAAATTTCAAGAAAAATAAATGGCTAAAGTAATAAAAGTTGAGCGTTCCTAATATCTTAGTTCCTCGGCAACGGCGCCAAAAACTTGATTGCCCGCAAAAACTTGATTGCGTTATTTCGTGATGGGTTTTAAATATTTATAATTACTCATTCTTGAACTAATTATTATCGTGATGTAGGCAAGTGTACTTATCGAACAGTAGTATAGTTTTAGCAAGACCGGATTGTCGAACCCAAAGGAACTAAAAGTACTAATAATTACTGTCTTTTTATTATCTAGCCAAAGAATAAAGAGGTTTTGTTTTAATTAACTAATTATCTAAACTAAGAACGCAGAGAGAAAAGAATTAGGGAATTGCTTTTGGGAAAAATTGATTGACTTAAGAAAATACCTAAGGAAAAATCCACCTAGACTTTACTTGTTATTCTGGCTCCGAATCAGACAATTTATTCATTCAACTTGTTCCGTAGAGATCCCTAAGTTATGTTATTATCCCTATTCAAGACTAATAACGTCCAATACCTAGATTGAATAACTGAGACTTTTCTCTAATTAACACTCTAGGGTTGTATTAACTCGATCTATAGATCCCCTTATTAGGTTTCACCCTAATCTGGAAAAATCTTGTCACCTTATGTCTAGGCGCGCAATCAACTCCGCTTAATTATGACAAATGTACTCTTAGGCAGGGTCTATTCATCCTCTGAATAAGAGCATGTCTTGAATCAATATCCTGGGATATCAAAACAAGAATTAAGAACAAGTTAAATATTTATCATACGATTCAAAAAATAATAACAAGATTCGTCTTAGGTTCCATTCCCTTTAGCTATTTAGGGGTTTTAGGTCATAAATAAATAAGAAAACATCTCAGAAGAATAAAGAATACAAAACATAAAGAAAACCCAAAACTCCTAATGGGAAATTGAGGAGAGATCTTCAGTCTTGATGATGAATTCGACTTCTGAGATGGATCAATCGGCTTTCTTGGAGTAATTCCTTACTCCCCCTTCTCCGCCTCCTTTTTCTTCCTCCTCTAGGGTGTATTTATAGGCTTTGGAATACCTAAAAGCCCTCAAAATTAGCCTTTTCCGAATTGGACTCAACTTGGGCACGGCAGGGACATGCCTGTGGCACACGCCCATATTCGATTACTTCAGGCCATGTTCGAGCCTGCCAAATTGACACGGCCATGTGGTCTGCCCATATAAGGAGGTCCAGGCCGTGTTGATTTCGTACTTTGTCCCATTTTCTCTATTTTTGGCCAGTTTCTCGTTTCTTTCGCTCTCCTATGCTCTCCTAAGTATAAAACATGAAATTAAAGCATTAGAAGCATCGAAATCACCAATTCTAATGAGAAATCAACCATAAAATGTGGGGTAAAAATATGTATAATTTACAGTTTATCACCACACTAGTTACAAATAAAGATGAAGACCTCAGTTTAGAGCGTTGAGAGCCTCGCTCTTTTCCAGAATATCCCGTAGAGGTAGTAACACGATTATAATACTTCTTTATTTTCTTAGAGATAGATGATTTTGACTCACTCATAATCCAGTTTCCAGAAACCCAAGTCTCTCTTTCAGCTTGCTTCTTTTCTTTACTCAATTCCTCAACTTTGTGTGCTCGACCAACTAACACCGCAAATTCCCTTATTTCGAGAATTTTGATCAATAACTTGATACCTTCATTTAAACCCTCTTCGAAGCATTTACACATCTCAGCCTTGGTTAAAACCCATTTTCTAACATATTTGCTCAACCAAACAAATTCTCATTTATACTCAGATACAGTCATGTCTCCTTGCTTGAATTCTAAAAATTCTTTCCTTTTCTGATCCATAAATCTCTAACTAACATATTTGTTCCTGAATTCAGCCTACAAGAATTCCCATGTAATATTCTCTCTTGGTACAACTGAAGTTATGGTATTTCGCCAATGATAAGTTGTATCTTTCAATAGAGATACTACGCATTTCAGACATTCAGTAGGTGTACAAGATAATTCATCAAAAACCTGGATAGTATTTGCCAACCAAAATTCAGCCCTTTCCGGATCATCATCTACAATAGCTCTAAATTCTTCTACCCCATGTTTACGAATTTTATCTACTGGAGGCTACCTATTCTAGCGGGTTCAACACCCTATTGTACCTCAGGAACCTGTTGAGAAGTAGGTGAAGGATGTCGTTGTACAATGGGGTTTGTTCTTAAATATTTAGTAAACCATTCATCCATCAATTAAAAGAAGGCTTGTTTTTCCTCCTCACTTCGAGCCTCAGATATGGGTCCTTCACTACCAGATGTAGATGCAACTCTTTGAACTGAAGTTGAAGCATTGCAACCAGCTTCTTCGGATTCAGCTCTAGCTTGGTTGGATGACGTTACTATATGAAGAACACATTTACAATGATTAGGAGACATCACACTATCACAAATTATATAATGGCATGTATAGATAAACTCGTGTTTACTACGTTAAATTTGAGAATCGACTAAACCATATCTCTAATACCACTAAATGTAACACCCCTTAACCTATATTTGTCACCAAAATAGGGTTATAAAGCATTACCAAAACTTTTAAAACATTTATAGATAAATCATGTCAATCATTGTTCATTTTCTGAGATTATTCAAAACGTCCCTTAAATGGACCCTCGAGGCCCAATATGAGTATTAAAATCGAATTGGGACTTCAATAGAAATTCTAAGAATTTTTCGCAAAATTTCAAAAATTTTCTAAGTTACAAGGCTCACGCACCTATGTGGTCCAAGGGACACGCCCGTGTGACCCTGGGACATGCCCATGCTACAGGCCGTGTTTGACCCCGTATAGCTCTCCAACTTGTGCACACGACCATGCTACACGTCCGTGTGTTAGGCCGTGTAGTTAATTTTATTTTTCAAATTTAAGTACAAGTTTCACACGGCCAAGACACACGCCCATGTTCTGGGCCGTATAGCACACGCGGCAGAGACACACATCTGTGTCTCTGTCTGTATGCTCAATTCTGATCATTCTATTTCTCAAATTTAAGGTGTAGGAGACAACGACCTAACCACACGCCCATGTACCAGGCCGTGTGTCACACACGGTCTAGGCACACGAACATGTGTCTACCCCTGTGGACAAAATAAAGCCATTTCTAGCTTTATTTCTCACCCAAAATCACATCAATGATCTGCACTTAAACTCAGATCCAAATACCAACCATTTCAAGCATTCAAATTAAACAAACTCTATCATTCAACATGGCATTTCATTACATGCATATCTGTTTATAATCTTTCCTTGGTATATTCCATATGATAGGCATAATTTGAACAACCTTTTAACCTGTATATAACTACCATAGTATGACACTAAAACTATATAAAAAACAACCATTACTAGCCATTCTAATGGCTAGATTACAAACCACATACTTAAGCCATCTATGGCCAAATTAGCCTATACATGTCATTATACCAAAATTATTTTACTATATATACCCAAAATAAGCTACTGGATAGTGTGATGATGCTCCAATTATCTCCAACCTTCGTGAGCTTTCGAGCACTATAAAATAGGGAAAAATAAAATGGAGTAAGCATTACATGCTTAGTAAGTTTGTATAACGGAAACTAAACTTACCAATCCCTTTTATTAAATCTAAGCATACAATATCATGTTTTCCATCCATTTGGCAAAATTGCCTAAACACATTCGTTCAATCAAACATGTTAGTCACAAAATTTACATATACATCTAGTAAGGATGGATAAGCTCATCATGCAATATTCTTTCAACCCATTATACATTTCATCTCATAAGTCCCTTATCGTGCCAAGAGTTTTATGTCCATTGAATCATTAAAATTTCGATGGATGCTCAAATAGTACACTCGAGGTGTACGATTCAATAACCTGTCAATTCTTATTTAAGAGTACCCATTAGGGCACTTAACCAAAGAACTCACTCTCGAGCCACATGTCGTATAACATGATTGCCAGTTCAGGCTAAATCCTTTATATAATAAATGCTCAGAAGAGCTCAATTAAGATTACCACTCCAAGCTAAATCTTAATTGTAACATATACTCGAGAGGTATCGTCTTAATATTACCTGTTCGGGCTAAATCCTTTCTATAATAAGGTCAATAGGATTGCTCGTTTGATAAATCCCATCAGCAACAAATTTAGGATTTCATTCATTTCGGGAAAGCATATATATTTATAGGAATTCAATATTTGAACGAGACTTAACCTCTTTTCACCATTTCAAGCATGTATTCAATTTTTCATTATATTTATTAAATAGTTCACATCAATATAAGTAACATTTCATACAAACAAAACATTCAATTAAACATATTCACATGCTCGGTTAAGTTACACAAACTTACCTCGACACTGGTTCGCGTTTAAAATGTACTAATCCGAAACCTTTTCTTTTCCTCATTCTAACCTTGAATTTGTGTTGTCCAAATCTATATAAATGAATTTAACCATCAATTTCACACATTTCACATTTATTTGTACTAAATTTACGTCCTAGGCAAAATTACCATTTTTCCCCTAACTTTTTCATAAATTTCAATTTCGTCCCTAGGCTTGGAAAATGAAATTTGTGCATTTTACTCATTATTCCAAGCCTAAACAAAATCCCATCACAAAATTTACAGCACATGTATTCATAAAAATTTAGAATTTTTCATCAAATTTCACAATTTTACATTTTAGTCTCTAAATCATGTTTTCATCAAAAATCACTTTGTAAAAGTTGTTTATCTATCAACAATCTTTCATTTTCTACCATAAATTTCTAATTTTCAGCATTTTCATCCATGACCCAATTTTTATACTTTGATAAGTTTTCAAATTGATCCCCCAAATAGATAAATTAAGCTATCACGATTTTAAAAATATCAAAATTACTAAAAACGGGACAAGGAAACTTACCCAATTAAGCCATGAAAGTTTCTTCTCTCTCTCCTAGGGTTTCCACGTATTTTAGGTTGAAGATGACATAAAAATAAGATGATATCTTTTATCATCTTTTAATTAATTAAATATTTTTCAATTTCCAATTTAGTCCTTGCCCTTTTTCTAAATTTACGTAGATGAGTCACCAAAATATCTACATACTTTTCTTTAATGGTATAATTACCATATAAGGACCTGTAGTTTTGAATTTCATAGCTATTTAATCCTTATAGCTACTAGAATTTAACTTTTACATTTTATGCGATTTAGTCCTTTCCCTAATTAAACACATAATCAATAAAATTTTCTTATCGGGATTTTCACATGACATTTCCAACATATTACGGACCATGTAATAAAATAAAAATAAACTTTATTTTTAGATCAAATATGTAGTCCCAAAACCACTGTTTCGATTTCACTGAAAAATGGGTTGTTACAAGTAAAGAGGAAGATGAAGACAGCCCCTTTCAGCCATCACAGGACACTGTACCGTTGGAGTGTAAATTAAGCATGCGGAAGCTATCTTCCCAACGTTCTTCTATTATTTCTTAACCTATTCCTTCATGAATTAATTTGATTGAAACAATGTTGAATGATATTTTGGTTTTGAATTTTATTTTCCAACCCATGAGCTAAATCTAATGAGGTTGGGTTTACTTGATGAAACCTTTATTTTCTTTAATGGTTGAAACATAGATTTAAATTAATTTATTATTTCATTCAATTATTTTATTTCTAAATTGTATGCATGCAATCCCTAGACATAGACGACTATACAGTATGCCTATAAACTAATTTAATTTTGAAATGGTTGGATTAGTTGGATCGAAATTGAATGATATGAGCAAGTACTCGACATATACTTGTAGTAAACTTTAGACATAAAACAGCATTCATATAGAAGGAAATAATGCAAGGTAGCGTAATAAAGGCATATAGACATAGGTAAGGTAACTTGAGGTTTTTGCTCTTGAAAAAAAAAGACCTCTGTAGAACTCTTCTAAGCAATAGATTGATTACAATTTTGGCGATGCATTTCTGATAGTAAGGGTAGATTGTTAGTAATTGCAACCATCCATATCAACATCTTACATCCCTTATTGCTTGTCGTAGTATCTTTTCCATTACATATTTAGTTGTTTACTTGTTCAGTTACATATTATTCATATAATTATTTTTTTAAGTGTCATTGCATTTTTACTCTTGCATTGCCATAACATTTTCAATTATTCATCACTTACACATATTTTTCACATTAATATTCCTTTTGTTTACCACTGTATTCTTATCATTATTTTGCTATAACATTAACCTAACATTATTATAATAACTTGACCATTTTTATACAACTTCTGATCCTAATAGAGATTATCTAACTTCTCACTTTATTACTTGATCTAATGTGTATACTTGCACAATTCTCATATCATATTCACACGCGATAAGTTTTTGGCACCATTGCTGGGGATTTGTAATTTGGTGTAATTTGGTTTGATTATTTAACTTAATTCCATTAGTTTTATTTAACTTAGTTTAATTTAATTTCTACATGTTTCCCAATAGTGTATGAGAAGCAGCATTCTCGTTACCAAGAAGTATCCAATTAACCAAGAGATCAAAAGAACTCTGCGAAGAAGGCAAAAAGAATAGAGAAAAATGGCTAGAATCGGGAATGATCCCTGCCTCAATGATAATTCGAATGGTCTTGGTTTAATGATCCTTTAAATCCAATTGGTCAGGATGTTAATCCTCCTATTCATCAAGTGCTAGATAATCGAGACAAACTCATTCGAGAGCATGTTGTTCCAATCTGGATGATTTGAAACCAGGGCTAATGAGACCACAAATACAACCTCAGTAATTTAAGCTAAAATTGATAATGTTTCAAATGTTACAAATAGTAAGACAGTTCAATGGATTACCTACTGAAGATCCAAGACTGCATTTTAGACTTTTTCTAGAGGTTTGTGACCCATTTAGCTAATAGGGTGTTCCTGAAGATGCTCTGCGACTTAAATTGTTTTCATATTCATTAAGAGATCGTGTCTGAGCATGGCTCAATGCTTTGCCGTCGGGAACAGTGACATCATGGAATGATTTTTGTCAAAAGGTTTTGATACGTGATATTCGTGACAGGTTTTAAAGATTTATGAATGAATCATTCTTGAGACTAACTTATTATCACGATTAAGGCAAGTGTACCTATCGCGCAGTAGTATAGTTCAGGAAGACCAGATTTTCGAACCCAAAGGAACCACGAGTACTAGTATTATTTCCTTTTTATTATCTAGCCTAAAAATTAATAGGTTTGGTTATCTAAACTAATTACTAAACTAAGAATGCTCAGAAAGAAAATTTGGGAAAATACTTTTGGGAAAATTTGATCGATTAAGGCAATACGTACGGAAAAATCCACCTAGACTTCACTTGTTATTTGACTTTGAATCGGACGATTTATTCATTTGACTTGATCCGTAGAAATCCCTAAGTTATAATATTATCTCTCTCGAGACTAATAACGCCTAACCCTAGGTTGAATAATTGAAATCTCTTTCTAATTAACACCCTAGAATTGCATTAACTCGACCTATGGATTGCCTTATTAGGTTTCACCCTAATCTGATAAAATCTTGTCACCCTATCTTTAGGCGCGCAATCAACTCCGCTTAATTATGAAAATTTTACTCTTACACAGGGTCTATTCCTCCTCTGAATAAGAGCTTAGCTTGAATCAATATCCTGGAATATTCAAACAAGAATTAAGAACACATAATTAAGAACAAGTTAAATATTTATCATACAATTCAGATAATAAAAACAATATCCGTCTTAGGTTTCATTCCCCTTAGGTATTTAGGGGGTTTAGTTCATACTTATGAAAGAAAACATCTCAAAAGCATAAAGATAACAAAACATAAGAAAACCGAAAACTCCTGAAGGAACTTGAAGGGAGATCTTCAGTATTGATGATGAATCCCGCTTTTGAGATGGATCAATCAGCTTTCCTTGAGTAATTCCTTGCTTCCTACCCTGCGTCCCCCCTCTTAAGTGCCTTCTCAGGTGTTTAAGTAGGCTTTAGAATGCCTAAGAGCCCCCAAAATTGGCCTTTTTCGAATAGAGTTATACTTGGACTCGACAGGGATATGCCCGTGTGACATGCTCGTGTGCGATTACTCCAGCCTGTGGTTAAGGCTGTTAAATAGGCACGGTCTTGTAGTATACCTGTGTAAGTCGTGCTTCAATCCTGCCAAAGGGACATAGCCGTGTGACACGACCTTGTGACACGCCCGTGTGAGAAAGTCCAGGCCGTGTTGATTTCCCACGTGGGTCCATTTTCTCCGTTTTCAGCCAGTTTCTCGCTCTTTTTACTCTCCTATGCTCACCTAAGTATAAAACATGAAATTAAAGAATTAGGAGTATCGAATTCACCAAATCTAAGGAGAAACCATAGATAAATGTGCTAAGCATAGGATAAAAACATGTATAAATTACGGTTTATCAAATACCCCCACACTTAAGCGTTTTCTTGTCCTCAAGCAAAATCCTCAACTCACAATCAAAATAAATTCTTCTCAATTTATAATCCCTATCAATAATGTCTCAAAATAATTCATAAGTATTCATACATTGAAGATTCAACTAAAAGTACATCAACGTTTCAAACATTCCAAGTTGAGTATTTTATCATGAAAACATAGGTGTCTCCCCTTATATAAGTGATTACCTTTGATCAAAATATCACAAAGTTTAACATCCTCACTAAAGATTCACTCAAATCACTCCAGGTGTTTAAGGACACCAATTAAAGCACTCATTAGTCAATATGAAAAGTAATTACCATAGGCTTGCTTGAAAATCAAATCTCCACCACTATATATTGAGCTGATACATCAATCAAAAAGGTCTTTTTAGAGGGTTGTAACATGGCTTTGGTTAGGGGGTGTGGTGAAAAGCTAAAAGAAAAGGTTACAATCGAGATTGAATTGAAAAATTACCTAGCTAGAAAAATAACTAGTCATCAATTGAATACAAGTGAGCTTCTTCTCATAATATGGAATTAAAACTTAAGCTCAAAAATGACGAATTACTACTAATATGTAATGAATTATTATTATATTATTATTATTTTAAGAACAAATCAAATACATAGAAGAACAAAACATTGCTAAGCAATTAGGTCAAATCAAATTTTGACAAAAATAGGGATCAAATTAGGGGATTTCAACAATAATAGGTAATGGGTTAATATTGAGGGCAAATCAATTAATGGCTTATTAGGCTCAAAGGGGTTCACTAAGGGTTAATTATGAAGGTAAGCTTTTATGGAGTGAGTGGGTTAAACCTAACTGCCTTTATCATCTTGACATATCAAATCAAATGGTGTGGTCTTGACATGCATGATCAAGCAAGTTCTAGAATAACAAATGAATACTAACACACTCATAATAAAAGTGAGCATGAAAGGAATAAAATATACTCTAAAGGCTCAATATCTCACAAAAATTATGGCTTTTTTATGTTCAAACTTGTGAATTTCAACTTAAGATAATACCTAAACTTAGGAAAACAACCTAAAAGTTTTTAGTTCTTCAAAAATCAACTTATCATGCTTGATTCCCTAATGTCTTAAAGTTTAAACAATCAATGCATAAATGCCTATGTTTTAATTCAAGACATATCAATAAAAATCATAAATTAATCAAAATCTATTCTAATAGTGATATGAGTGATTCACGTGAGAATAAGACAAAATTTAGGGATTTCTAATGATGATATAAAAGAACCCCCACACTTAAGATGTACATTGCCCTCAATGTACAAAGATAGATATATTGACAAAGATAGATTTATAATCATAAGATAGGGATAGAAGTGAGACTTCCTGAATGATGAATGAACTCCTTGAATTGGAGTTATGGAGAATAATCAGCCAAAGCAATGATGAGGGTGGAGGAGGATATTCCGGCGGTGGTAGAGGTTCATTAATCCATAAGTCCTTTGCCCTTGGCATTTTTAGTTCCTATTTGATGATGAGATTTGGAGCTCTTTATGACAGTGATAAAATCAGGGACTCTTTAGGAGATATACTGAAGCATAATTACTCGTAATGAAAAATCCGAAAAATAAAAATAGTAAAAACTCAGGATAAAATAGTATTAAAAGGAAATAAAAATAATAATTTCAAAATATAAAGATAAAAATAAAATAAATAATAGGTGTTTCTACAGAAATTGGGGCACACGGCCGTGGGGTACGCCTGTATGCTCTCATCTCAACCCATGCATTTCGTGGTTTTCGAAATTGGGCGCATTGGTGTACACGTCCATGTTGCATGGCCGTGTCGATCTCTGTTCGCTTCTCCCACACCCGTGTATGCAGGCGCACACCCGTGTTATTTTGACAGGCTCGACCACAGTTGGTGGGCACGGTTATGTCGATTGCCTGTTTTACTTTGGCAGGATTGCCCACGACCACGTCGCACGGTCGTGGCAACTTTATCGGATCCTATGTTGGGGAAACATTTTTGCTCTATTTTCATACGGCTGTATCGCACAGCCGTGTCTCCTCCTATGGTGTGAGCACGGCCTAAGGCACGCCCGTGTGCCTGGCTGTGTGGATGGGAAAACCCTGTGTTTCAAGACTCAGTTAGTAGGTTAGATGTGAAAAACTAGAATTTAAATAATTCATTATTGTTAGTGCCCGGGTTGCCTCTCGAGAAGCACTTATTTATAGTCTTAAGTTGGACTTACCTCTCTTCTGTATGGTCAAGGTGGTGCGAGGAGTTTACACTCCTCATCCCTGCTATCAACTTTATCAATATAAGGTTTAAGACGAGTATTGCTTACCTTAAAAGTGTCGAATTTAGGATGAATTACCTCGACTGTACCATATGGGAAAATATTGAGTACCGTGAGAGGGATTACTTCATTAGGTTCAGAAGTGGTAATGCGAGGATCTACTGCATCTAGTAGTACTTTATCTCCAAACTTAAGTTGATTTGGTGATGTATTAAGCTCGTTCTGGCTCGGTTTTGGCTTATCAGGTGTTCTCAATTTTTGTGTCTGCCATTCATCTAGTTCTTCGATTTGTAGCCGTCGTTCTTCATAGATAGGTCCTTTGTTGTTGTTTGAACGTGACTCATATGCGTTCTTCAAAACTATTTCCTGTATAGAGCGTTTCACCACATGATCAGTACTAGTAGAATGATTTATACAACCACCTTCAATTTTTGATGTGTTACTCGAATTACGAGCTTGAAGGGGGATTGTTTCGTCTCCCACACGAAGTGCGAGTTCACCTGTACCAACATCAATAATGGTTCTAGTAGTCGATAAAAAGGTTCGTCCTAAAATCAAAGGTGCGTTACTATCTTCTTCCATGTCTAGAACAACAATGTCTACTGGGTATGTAAATTTATCGATCTTAACAAGAACATCTTCAATGATACCCCTAGAAAATCTAATGGTTTTATCAGTCAATTGAATGCTCATCCTAGTTTGTTTGGGTTTCCCAAGACCTAGCTGTTTTAAACATTTTATAAGGCATAACATTAATGATTGCCCCTAAGTCAGCCAATGCATTATGAACATCTAAACTACAAATAAAACAAGAAATCGTAAAACTCCCTGGATCTTTCAATTTGTTGGGTAGCGTATTCCGTAATATGGCTAGCTTATTCTATAATATGGCTAAGCAAACTACATTCAACTCCACATGTGACGCCTTATCCAGCTTTCGTTTGTTTGCTAGAAACTCCCTTAAAAATTTGACTGTGTTTGGCATCTACAAGAGAGCTTCCATAAACGGTATGTTAATATGTAATTTCTTTAATAGTTTAAGGAATTTACCGAATTGTTCATCTGTATGGTCTTTTCTTCTCGCGTTGGGGTATGGTACCCATGGTTTGTACTCATTACTTACCATTTTCTGGTTATTGTGGTCCACATCACCCTTACCTTTACTTACCATAGTTTCTTGCCTCGGTTCTGGTTCAGGTGCAACTAACCCTTCCTTGTCATGAGTGGTAATCACATTGAGTTGTTCCCTTGGGTTAGATTCTGTGTTACTCGGCAATCTACCTTGTGGTCATTCAAAAATCAGTTTGGCGAGTTGGCCTATATGAGTTTTGAGCCCTTGGATTGACGCTTGTTGATTTTTAAGCGCTGTCTAAGTACTTTGAAAATGACTTTCTGGCACTAAGATGAATTTTGTTAGCATCTCCTCAAGGTTCAGCTTTCTCTCTTGTTGGTAGGGTGGTTGTTGGAAGCCTGGAGGTGGTGGTGGTCGCTGATTGCTTGGCTTCCCCATGAAAAATTTGGGGAATCCTCCATCCTGCATTGTAAGTATTACTATAAGGATTATTTTGAGATCAAGGATTATTGCCCATGTAATTTAACTGTTCGTTCTCCATGTTGTGGCCATAGGGTGGGTAATCTGGATTGCTCGATCCACTTCCACCTGTTTTGCACTGCATTATTGGGTGAACCTGTGAAGAACTAAGATAACCGTCAAATTTCTTATTCAAGAGTTCTACCTGATTAGAGAGCATGGTGACTGAATCGACGTTATAAACGCCAACTGCTTTTGTTGGCTTTGTCCTCATGACTTGCCACTAATAATTATTTAGTGACATCTCTTCTATAAATTCATAAGCATCTTCAGGTGTTCTATTATTGATGGTTTCGCCCGTAGCTGCGTCGATCATCTATCGTGTCGAAGGATTTAGGCTATTATGAAACATTTGAACCTGTAGCCAGAGTGGTAGCCTATGGTGAGGGCATCTTCTCAAGAGGTCCTTGTATCTCTCCCATGCATCGTAGAGTGTTTCTAAATCCATATACACAAAAGAAGAGATATCATTACGTAATTTAGCCATTTTAGCCGGCGAAAAATATTTTAATAAAAACTTTTCAGTCATTTGTTCCCAAGTAGTGATTGGCCCTCGTGGTAACGAATTCAACCAATGTTTAGCTTTGTTTCTCAACAAAAAAGGAAACAACCGAAGGTGAATGGCGTCATCAGAAACGCCATTTATTTTAAAAGTGTCGCAAAAGTCTAAGAAATTTGCCAAGTGAAAGTTGGGATCTTCGTCCTGCAAGCCATCAAACTGCACAAATTACTGTATCATTTGAATTGTGTTAGGTTTTAGTTCAAAAATATTTGTAGCTACAGCAGGTCTAGCTATGCTCGATTCAGTTCCTGTTAAAGAAGGTCTAGCATAATCATACATAGTGCGTGGAGCAGGATTCTCATTAGCAGCAATTACAGGAGGTAGCAAATTTTCTTGGTTTTCAGCCATCTCATCGGTTGTGGTTGAAGTATCATCCTCTTGCTCTTCCTCTGTGTATCGTAAGCTTCGCCTTATTTCTTTTCGGTTTCTGCAAACTATGCAATCGATCTCACTATAGAGCTGTAATGGTCCTGACGGGTTTCTTCTGGTCATAAACTAGAAAAACTTGTCAGAAGAAAATAAATAAAGAATTACAAAATAAAAAAAATTAAATTGCAATAAAAGTAAAATGGTAAAGTAATAAAAATCAAGTGTTCCTAATATCCTAGTTCCCTGGCAATGGCGCCAAAAACTTGATACGTGATATTCGTGATAGGTTTTAAAGATTTATGAATGAATCGTTCTTGAGACTAATTTATTATCATGATTAAGGCAAGTGTACCTATCGTACAGTAGTATAGTTCAGCAAAACTGGATTGTCGAACCCAAAGGAACCATGAGTACTAGTATTTACTTCCTTTTTATTATCTAGCCTAAAAATTAAGAGGTTTGGTTATCTAAACTAATTACTAAACTAAGAATGTATAGAAAGAAAATTTGGCAAAATACTTTTGCGAAAATTCAATTGATTAAGACAATACCTCCAAAATACCAACAACTTGAAGGAAGACCACCTCTTCCTTTTTTTCACTAAGTTTAAATAGGATGTTTAGTTCAAAATATTTTTAGAGGTCTTAAAGCAACTCCATATCAACATACTACTAGTATAAGTTTTAGAGAAAATACCCAATTATATGAAATTTTTAAAATATATACATTCAAAGAAGTGTAGATTGGGAGAATTTAAAACTGTTCCTATCACTGAAGGGTGCACAGCAATGTTGATGAACAAACTACCTCCAAAGTTGAAGGACCTTAGGAGTTTCACTATCCCATGTTCAATTGGAAATTGTTATGTTGGTAAGGCGTTATGTGATTTAGGAGCGAGTATAAATCTAATGTTTATGTCTATTTTTAGACAGTTGGGAATTGGGAAAGCAAGACTTGCTATAGTTACTTTGCAACTGGCTAATTAATCCTATGCCCATCTAGAAGGTAAAATTGAAGGCGTGCTGGTAAGAGTAGATAAATTTATTTTTCCTCAGAATTTTCTTATTTTAGATTTTGAAGCTGACCAAAATGTGCCAATTATTCTTGGAAGACCTTTTCTTGCTACAAGCAAAACTTTAATTGATGTGCAGAAAGGTGAACTAACCATGAGGATGAATGATCACCATATCACTATTTAATACCCTGAAATGTGCTGATTGGAATGAAGAATGTCGTGCCATTTCATTGATAGAAACAACAGTACATGGATTCACAAGATTTTACCACAGCAATTCTGATAGTGACGAAGATTCATTTGAGTAAAGACCCTCGTGCACTTTGCTAGAGCAAAATCGACCTTTCAATTTTGATGAAGAATGCTTGGTAGCTCATTATATGGCATGGATTTTTTGATAGGAAAATGGGGGACACATTTAAAGTTAATGGACAATACTTGAGGCACTACCGGGGTGCTAACAAAGAGCAAGACAAATAGTCCATTGATCTTCAAGATGTTTAACTTCAATATCTTGAAAATTCTTTTTATTTTATTTTGTCGATTAAATTTCTCTTAGTTATTTCATTTCTTTTGTTTAATAAATTACAGGTGGGGAACGAATTTGTGACATAAAGCCCGTCGAGATGAATCTAACACATGAAGATAATGCACCCAAAGAACTAGAGGAAGAACCAGAGAACCAGAGAAACCAGAGTCTGTCAGCATGGAGACTGACCGTGTGGACGAAGAGGATGGAAATCCCTCAATTGCATCACCAGTGGATCGGACTACAACTATTCCACCTCATTCTATTGAATCGATGGCTGAAAAGGATCGTGAGATCGATCAGGTTATTCATGAACTCACCAGATTTGATAATGAAGAGGATGATGTACCACTCAATTTACTTAAAAGGCTGATGCATTTTAAGATGAGTGCACGAAAGACCACTCGTCGCAATTAAAGTACCACCATTCAGTTCCAAGCTCAGGAAGTTTTTCCCCTTTATTACATCTCATTATGTATATATGTTCTTGCATTCATGATTCATACTTGTACATGCATTGAGGACAATGCATCCCTTAGGTTTGGGGGTGTATTGTGCATCTAGATTGCATTAGATATTTAGTTGAGAATACGTGTTTTAGTATTTTTGTTCATTTGCCATTCATTTTGCCTTAGCACATATGACTGTCAGGAATTATTTAGACTATGATGAGTTTGTTTTTGTCTGTGATGTTTGATGATGAGCTTATTTATTTGATAAACTTAGAAATTTGTGACAGTGGATTAAGTGATTTTAGCTTAGGATAGTTTGCTTGTAAATTGATCCCTAAAATTAGGATGTCCTAGTTCTGACTATAATTGATCTATAGTAAGTTTCTTTTGATAAACTTAGAGACTCTTGAAGCTATATTTGGTAACATGGTAATACTTAATAATGAATAATGTGGAAATGTATAAGAAAATTCTTTTTAAAAAAATGTCATAAAAAACTCTAATGCTTAGAATTGCCAAGTCAGCACCAATTTTTTGCTCCATTGTGCTATTGACTAGAAAGGTGAGTTTGAGTAAGAGTGTGTAATAAATAAAATTAGGGGTACTCCACTATAGTAATGAGCTAATTAGCTAAGAGGGTAGTTGTTTGCTTCATACATCTTTTCAGTCAAAAGCCTTAGCTTCACGACTTGAGTATGATTGAGTATTCGACAATTTAGTGTATGCTCCATTGTAATTGTGAAGTCAAAGAATCATGTGACAAACTAATCCCTTATTAAAAAAAGGCATAATAAATGTATATGTATGTATTTGAGTATGTATAAGGCCAGATGAAAAAAAAAAGAAAGAAGGAAAACTAAGTTAGTTAAAAGATGAACTAAGTAAATTAGGAGATACTTGCTATAATGAAAATTGCATGACTACTTTGGATTTCTCTTTCTTTTAGAGCAATATTTTCTGCACTACCTTTGCTAAATAAACTTTCAACACTTGATCAATTTTTTATACATAGAAGATTGTCAAGAATTGAAGTACAGGATGCTCTTTAAATGGTCTAACAGTGCACTGGTGATTATGTTGCTATGGTCATTCTTGAGTTCATACATATCTTGCTTGAGGACAAGCAATAACTCAATTTTGGGGGTGCGATAACTCTTGAAAAGAGTTATAATTCATGTCATTAGGCCGAGTCAATTGCCTGTACTTAAGTGAACTTAGTTTCATTTTAGGATATTATTTTAGCATTTTTAGAACATTGCATAAGGAGATTGGACGGTGCTTAAAAGTTATTAATTGTTACTTTTAATTGCATGTGGAATTGCTGTGTTTGGTGGTTTGGTAGGTATAGGATGTGGAGAAAGAAATAAAGAAGTGAAGGTTTGTTAAGGAAAAAGGTTGGATAGTTTGCCGACTTGTATGCAGTGGCAATTCAAAGAAGATGATCGAGTCAACACTCAATGCATACCAATCTCAGCCCAACTTTACTTGTACCAGAAAAATTAGCCTAAAAAAGAGGAAAAAGATCATGACATCAGGAGCTGATAACCACCTACCCTAAAGGCAGAGATTTTAAACCAAAAAGAAAATCTAAAAAAAGAGGAGAAGATATCTTAGGTTGTTGGATTTACCCTAAGGAAAAAGCCTATAAAAGGACAAGGAGGAAACCCAAAAAGGTGAACAATGGTAGAGATCCATAGGTGAACTAAAAGGTAGTGGCTGAGTAAAGAAGAAAAGAGAAAGACGGAGGCAGTCCCTTTCAGCCATCATAGGACATTGTGCCGCAGGAGTGTGAACTGGACATGTGGAAGTTGTCTTCCCAACATTCTTCTGTTATTTCTTAATTTGTTCCTCTGTGAATTAATTTGATTGAAATGATGTTGAATGATGTTTGGGTTTTGAATTTTATTTTCCAACCCATGAGCTAAATCTCATAGGGTTCGATTTACTTGATAAAACCTTTATTTTCTTTAATGGTCGAAGCATAGATCTGAATTAATTTATTGTTTCATTCAATTGTTTTATTTCTAAATTGTATGCATGCAATCCCTGGATATTGACAATTGTACAACTGATAGTACTAGAAAGAAAATATATTTTCTCCCTACTTATTGGTTAATTTGTCCCCATTTAGTTATCTTTAGCATATATTTTAGCATGTTCAGTTCAGTAAATTGCATTTTATAGCTCAATGGATCTTAGCCTATTTATCCTTAATTTTTTCATGTTTTGGTACCAATAACACTGCATGAGTATTTCTAGATTGTGCCCAGAATTGTGATTGCACCTGACAATTTTCCAGATAAAAACAAAAATGTGTGAGCTATCCAGTCTGGTACAACCAACTTGTATGTGCAAAGGCAGCATGATTCTGATGAAAGGACACCTGTGCTATTTGGAAGAATAAAAATATTCACGTGAAAAGGAAAAAAAAAAGAGGGCTTTTTGTGGGTATTATTTTCTTCAACCTATTTTTTGAAACTTTTCAACTATGGAAGCTTAAGCTTCCTTCTGGTGAACAGACGTGAAAGGGATGCAGATTAGCTCTTAACGAGGAGCCCTGAGTGCGACACAAGAGGGAGTTGAGAGATCAAGTCGAGATTTTCTAGGAATAGTACTCTTCACTTGTTTCTTTTATATTTCTTTCCTAACAATGGTGATTACTTTCTATTTCATGTTTCTACAAAAGTACACATGATTTCTGGGTTAAACGTTATTTTATTCAACTTGCTTCTACTGTTTAATCTTTGGGTTTGAATGTTTTTAGCATGGAAGTGTTATTACGGTCACTGACACTAGAAAGTGCAGCGACAGATCAAACTAACAAGCATGACAACAGAAGTTGCTTGAGGATTAGAGGAATTTAATCCACTTGTTCTTAATAGTGTTCCATTGCCATCATTAGAAGGTGTGGTTAATGTGCACGTTTAAGCCTTAGATTAAATATAGAAGTTAAGCTTGGTAAGTTATTCATTGAAATTTAATGCATCGACAGTCACCTATCCTTTTATACCTTGTGAGCACTTAGTATTCTGTTGAATATTCACGTTGGAGATCCCAGTTTATCATTACCATATTTTATCTTATTGTTTTCAAGTTATTGCTTCAACAACTACTATCACAATTTATCACGTTTCTATCTATTTATTGCACTAACATTGATAGACAAAAAATAACCATCCTCATGGGATTGATATCTGAAAGATTCATATCTATCTACTACACTTGTATCGACAGTGTACACTTGCACATTATTGTTGTAATGTTAAATAGCAGATCAATTTTTGGCACCATATTCGAGGGTGGAGTTTGTTTGATTTTTTTTGTTTGTTTTTATTTCAAAATATCTAGTTGTTACTAACTTGTTTTCTTTTGGTCGCTATTTTCACATTTTGTTTTAGGTGTTGTATGACCCAAAGCAATTTAGAGTATATTGGTGATTTTGATCCAAAAATTGAAGGAACTGTTCGAAGGAGACTTCGAGAGCAAAGGAATATGGCTTTACTAAGAAACTATGAAGTTATACCCTCAATGCAGCACCAAAATGCTAATGACCCACCATTGCCGCAAGACTCTGAAATACAAAACAGGTCTGTACTAGATTTTGTAGTACCTGTCTTGGATGACTTACAACCGGGAGTTGTTAAGACAACAATCTAAGCTGAAAATTTTGAACTCAAGCCAGTAATGTTTTAAATGTTGAATTTTAATGGACAATATGTTGGACTACCACATGTAGATGCACAGGAACATCTTAAATCATTTTTATTGATCTTTGCTTCCTTTAGTCAACAAGATGTTCCTAATGATGCTTTGAAGATGCAATTATTTCCTTATTCCTTCTAGGGAAGAGCTTGTACTTGGTTCCTTGGGCTACCTGCTGAATCAATTACATCTTGAAATGCACTAGCAACATAGTTTGTTTTGCCATTTAATCCACCGAAAATGAATGCTCATCTTTCAAATGATATTACAGCTTATCATCAGCTGGATGATGAGAATCTTCACACCACATGGGAATGTTATAAATCTTTTCTTCAGCGTTATCCCATACACGACATTTAATATGAAACAAAAATTGAGATTTTCTATAATGGGCTAAATTTACACACGAAGAATCTTGTCGATGCATCAGCCAATGGACCTTTGTTAAATTGTACTTATAATGATGCTATTGGAACTCTTGAGAGAATTCCTCAGAAGGATTATTAATATCTTATTTTGTAACAACCTAATTTTAGGCCTAGTAGGAACAGTGGTTTCGGAACCATTAATCCAACGTAGAAAATTTTATTTTGAAAATATTTTTATGGAATTATTTCATGAGAATTTCATTCGAAAATTTTAACGTTTGGGCACTCAATTTAGCCAAAAGGACTAAATTGTAAAAAGTGCAAAAGATGAGCTCTACATGCTAGTGATGTCTAACTATTATGAAATTTTAAATTGGAGGTATTTAAATTGTAATTCGACCATTGGTTAAGTTGTTGGACAAAAATGGACATGGTTAAGTATGTTTCTAAAGTTTTTCATTAAGGGCATTTTAGTAATTTGGTAATTAAATGAATTAAAAAGCCAAATTAAAAGCCAATTTTTGCTCATCTTCTACCCCATGGCCGAATGTACTAAGAAGAAACCATGTCTAGGGTTTTTTCAAGCTTCCAAGCTTGATTGTAAATTCGTTCTAGCCCCGCTGTTAATGATTTTTATGTTTTTGAAATCCTCGTAACATGATCTATCTATTTCTACCACAAATTTAAGAAATAATGAATATCTAAAAATTTACCCATGATGGATATTTGTGTATTTTGATGTCTAATGGTAGGAAATGTATGTTTGGTGTATGATAAACGATTTCTGTTAACTAATTTTTGATGAAAATGCTTAAAAGGACCTATTTGTAAAAGTTGTGAAATAGGTGTTAAAATATGAATAAAAGAAAATTGTGGGTTGCTATAAGCATGTATAAGGTTTTTCTAGGCATCGGTGTTGAAGAAATTGAGTACATTTTATTTTACGAGCCTAGGGACTAAATTGTAAAAATGTCAAACTTTAGGGGTAAAAATTTTAATTTTTTCCATAATGTGATTTTGGGACAATTTAATAGTATAATGATTAAATAAGTTAAATGTGATATTATAGATCAAGAAAAACAAGGTTCAGAATTAGAACGGGGAAAAACGACTATTTGACGGTTAGGTCCTTTTCGCCATTATTTTGTCAAGGTAAGTTTGTATGTTTAATAAGCATTAAAGTATATATGTATAAATGCTTAATTTGTATATTTGTGGTAAATGCAATATTATTGAAATGAAATATGAATGCTATTGAGTACGACACTACAGAAATGACCAACAGAGATTCGATACAGGGAAAGTCCCAGTTGAACCTTATGAATAGATAGGATACAAATGTCATGACATTAGGGTTACTGAAATTACATTTTAGACCATATCTGGGATATGGTGTTGATATTAGACTTCGTGTAAGACCATAGCTCGGTTATTGGCATCGATACGAGATTACATGTAAGACCATATCTGGGATATGGCATTGGTATGGTACTGTGTGTACGAGATTCTCGAGTATCCTTTAGTATTCCAAATGGTTCAACGGGTAATTTAATGGGTATGTCAAAGAAGAGAAAGAGTATGTAAGTGTTACGAATTTGTGCAGGTATATACATAAAGTTTATAAGCATTGACTTCATGATATTGTGAGTTCATGGTTTCCAAGAGAATGTTTTTGTGAAAGCCTTGTGGTTATTGATCTATACTTGTGATGTGCAAACTATATGGTAAATTCGGTTGGCGACCGTGTAACTAGCTTTCGGGCCAAATTGAGTTATGATCTAGCATGTTTGATTCACACGAATTGTGATTTATCGAATATGAGAAAAAGGAATGATTGGCAGAATTGCCTATTAAAATGACTATGGAAGTATAGGAAGATATGAGTTTTAACAATTGAAAGATGTTAAAATATATGCTTAAAAAGTGAATTATCATAATTAATGTGTATGTTTATTATGAGGTTTGAAATGATGGGTTGGTTATGGTAATCTGTTATAATGGAGAGATTACGGTTGTTAGGCTAAAGTCAAGACATGTTAAATTATGCTTTCAAATTGATATAGCAAACAATTTGACTGAATAATTTGTAACTATGAGGTTTATAAAAATTTATACTATTTTGTTTTATGCTTATATTGTTAGACTTGGTAAATGATTGGTAAGAGTTGCTTATTATGTTCATACAGACTTACTAAGCTATATAGCTTACCCTCTTCATTTCCCATGTTTTATAGTGCCATAAAGCTAGCTCGAGTTGGGGATCGCCAGAGAGCCTATCACACTATCAAGCTATCATTTTGGGTATTGATGAATTCAAGTATTTTGAGTTTATGGCATGTATAGGGGCTTGGTCTTTTGGTCATATGTGTTGGCTTATAATGGTTCATGGTTCATTCTGTACATAGCCTTGGAAGTTGGTTAATGTTGGTTATGAGTATATTTATATTAATGTCATTTGTGAGTGTGGAAACTTGCATAATTTAATGTAGAAAGGTTGATGTTTTAAGCATGATTAATAATGGTATGAGAATGACATGTTGTTGTCTTGGTTGTGGTTGTTTGGTTGCTCTTTGATGCTTGAATTTGTGCCATGTGATGTTGTGGAGACGTGTGCAAGTAAGGGTGGCAAAATGGCTTGGTAAATAGCCTTGTTTTTGTCCACACAGGTAGACACATAGGTGTGTGTCTAGGCCGTGTGTGTCACACAGTTTGCCCTATGGGCGTGTGATCCGGCTATGTGTCCCTTGCACCTAAATTGTTGCAAAACAGAATGCTCAGCATCGAGCATACGAGTATAAGACACTACCGTGTGTCTTAGCCATGTGAAGGATACGGCTTTGAGACACGAGCTTGTGCCATGGCCATGTGACTTCAATTTGCTCTTGGGTGACAAATAGAGAGTTACACGGGTTAAGGACATGGGTGTGTGTGACCACACGGCCTACCCACACGGACGTGTCCCAGGCCACACGAGCTGTGACCCCTATTTAGGCAAAAAATTTCTAAGTGTTGTAAAATTTTCTAAAGTTCTCGATTTAGTCCCAAATCACTTCTAAAGTATGTTTTGGGCCTCGTAGGCTCGTGTTAGGGACTTTATGCTCAATTTCAGAAAGTTTTAATTTGGACAAAAATTTATGACTCAAAAATGTATGTTTTCTTGTGTTTAAGTCTGGTAATGCCTCGTACCTTGTTCCGGCATTGAACATGGGTAATGGGTGTTACATTTAGTGGTATCAAAGCTATGGTTTAGTCAGTTCTCAGACTGAATGTAGTGTATGTGAGTCTAACTATACATGTCATATTACTACCTGTGATAGTGTGACATCTCCCGACTCTGATGAAATTGTTTTGTTGAGACAGAGATGCTTTCCAATCGAGCTACTTTCGAAAACACTGAAAGTGATACTAAGATATTTGAAAATGTGTTTGTGATGAGTCGAAACTTGGAAAGGTATGAATAAGAGTTCATGATATGCATGTGATGATGTACAATGAAATGACAATAAGTTGAAAAATATGGGTAAAATGTTATTGTTCCGGTTGAACGTTGTGTTTCGATGGATTATGGTGATTTTATGAAACAAAATGACAGTTTATATTGTGATAAACTCATCCATGTTTGTTTGGCATTCATATGATGTTATGTGCCTAACTTGTTTGATTAAGTGAATGCGATAAGTAAACTTACTCAAAAATTTTGGAATTTATGTATAAGTGCACTTGTTTTAATAAGATAATTGGAAAGTTCGTGTAACATAAATATGTATTTTAATTTGCCTGAAGTAAATTGTATAATTGTGATGATATTATGATGATGATGAATGTTAAGTCACATATATGTGTATATATGAGAATCGAGTTAGAGGCTATACGACCTCACCCCCTTACCAATGTGGTATTTTATAGCGAAATTTCACGAGATTTATGTTGAATGAGATCACAAGTGAGAGACTAAAGAGTTTAGTAGCGAAATAACTAATAATGTGGTCAGAGTTGAGAATAGTTTGGCAAGTGAATACAGTTTTGGAAAAGATGCTAGGTTATTTTAAAGATCATTCGAATTTCTGTAATACCCCGAACCCGAGACCGTCGCTGGAGTCGAACACGAGGTGTTAACAGACTTCAAACCACTTATTAAAATTTTTCCAGACAAGCTGCCAATCTGCGTACTAGTCACTTTAAAAAACATATCTTGGGCTCTGGAACTCGAAATCCAGTTCCGTGAATTTTCCCTGAAACTAGACTCATATGCCCATCTACATATTTTTTTCTATAATTTTTTGTCGGGTCAATTAGTACATTTTATTAGTCAAAGTCTCCCATGTTACTGGGGTCGACTACACTGACCTTTGCTCATTACGACCTGGATATCTCCCTGTACAGAGCTTCAATACTAATACCGTTTGTTTCTATAGAAACTAGACTCAGAGAGGAATCTATAAATATATGGCATGACTCCTAATTATCTCTGGTTAATTTATACTGAATTTCTAAAGTCGGAACAGGGAACCCAGAAACCGTTCTGGCCCTGTCTCACGAGAACCTGAATATCTCTTAACATACTGTCCATATGATTTTTTTGTTAATTCTATATGAAAATAGACTCATCGAGCTTCGATTACATAATTTATTCACTATTTAATTCCATTCCTACTAATTTTTGTAATTTTTCAATCCCACGTCAGTGCTGCAGCCAACATCTGTTACTGAAGCAACTATGCCCATTTCGTGATTTCTCATTGATCTAACTAGTAATTCATCATACATATCACAAAATTATAATCATGACTAGCCATACCAAAGGCTAATCATTGTCAAACATCTCCCTACTACGCTATTGCCATATCATGAATCTTAACACCAAAATTAATCAGCCATGACATATGGCATAAAAATCGTATTACCAAGACTTACGTCCCAACATTAGAACCAAATTCAACCGAACATTATGCCATTTTCGCATGGCTAAAAGTTTACATACCAAATTTCAACAAAACATATTAGCCTATACATGCCGAAATGATCTCTTAGACCAACTAAGAAGAAAATACCAAAGGTTGCTAGCCGGTGTGATGACTTCGACGACGGCACGATCACGCAAAAAGAGACGAGTCCAAGAAACCTAGAATAGGTGACAAGCAAACACCGAATGAGTATATAACTCAGTAAGCCATAAGCATTCCACAACCATCCATTAATAAAATTATCACAACAGGAAACAATGAAATGAGGTTAAGTACTCCATCCATACCAAACTATACCATAGTTCCTTAAACCCTATGGTTCAATCTCATACCAAGTCCTACATTGGCCTTTCATGCATCATTTTATTTTCGTTATAATCATACAATTAAACGAACTTTCACCTATTCCACAATGAACCTTATGTACGTGACTTCAACTATAATCGTCACATAGGTTCAAAACTTACCAAGCTCAACTCCAAATATAAACATAGCGCCTATTAGCCATGAACTCAAGGTACTTACCTTTTCCGCTGTCCAAAATTGACTCGGTAAAGTCGCACCCTTCATGTAAATAATTTATAGAAAATATATACTGGGTTGCACACATAATGTTTAGTAATCAACCACGCACACTTAGTGCCATGCACTTTAAACTCACACACTTAGTGCCATGCATTTCAAGTTCGCACACTTACCTTTTCCGCTGTCCAAAATCGACTCGGTAAAGTCGCACCCTTAATGTAAATAATTTATAGAAAATATATATTGGGTTCGCACACATAGTGCTTAATAATCAACCGCGCACACTTAGTGCCATGTACTTTAAACTCGCACACTTAGTGTTGTACAATTTAAACACGCACACTTAGTGCCAATCTCATGACCGTGAACACTTATTGCCCGCACACTTAGTGCCGAAAACCAGCCACTCTATAGGCTTCACTTCCTTTTTACATTCGACAAATTTCATCTCTACTTACATATACATTTGTATACATTTCATCTCATTAAACACAATGGTATAGGTATTACGATCATTTAAATCAATACCAAAGATATGCTTAATGACTTACCTGTGTTGGGTAAGACGGTTCCAACTCGGCTACTCGATGATCTTTTCTTTGCCTTTGCTCGATTCTCCTCCTTTAACTCCTTGAGCTTAATCAATAAATCAACTAGTTTAACTGCCTTGCTAAATATTTACAATCTAATTACACATGCATATGTATGTTAGTATATTCGGCAATCACCCTTACTAATCACCCACTTGATCAATTATAGAGAATCAAAGTTAATATCACAATGTGTACCCTATATGGCCCATTATACATAATCAAATTTAACATCATCTATATATTTACTCATATGGCCGAATATACCTAATCATACATACACCTAACCAAAAATGATTTCTAGAATCTTTATATCATTTATACACTAAGCCGAGTACTCTTACCAAGTTCACCTATATTCTTCAACAAATTCTTCATTGATCAAACACATATTCGGCTAAAGAAATGGCAATTTTAGCAACTTTTGATTTAATACTTTATCAATTATAATACATCTAAATATTTTTTTCATATTATTAACACAATTCACATACATTACTTAATATAACATTTTCACATTCGGCATTAGTATCAACCATAGTAGCCGATTCTTCCTACTTTGTACCCATGCATCTATTTGATCCTTAGTTAGTTCAAACACTCAAAGTCAACCATCTCCATACCTCATCACCAAAGACATCAAAATACCAACCAAGAATGTAACATTCATGGCCGAATATCATCTCCATCATTTAACAAAGTTTGAACCATGGCTAGGTAGATTTCAAACTTACAACTTAAAATATACATGAATCTCAAAGAATAATATCAAACATACCTCAATCTAGTTACATGCATGGCCAAACTTCCTCCTAATCCTCTTCCAAACCAAACATGAAGCAAGAAATCCTTCCTCCTTCCTTAGAATTTTCGGTCAAAAGAGGATGAAAAAGGATGAACAAAATTTTTCTTTTCCTTTCTTTAGCTCACGGCAATGGGGGGGGAACAACCACTCATTTTTTTGTTTTCATTTCTTTATTACCCATACTCCTTATTTTATTTTTTTCTAACATACCTCACTAAGCCAACATGTTCCCAACATGTTTCCACCCATAGCATGGCCAACCACTAGCTCAAATTTTGGGTAATTTGACATGCAAACCCATCATTTTTATAACATGCATTAATAGACCATTTTAAATTAGCCTATCATATTTTCACCATGTCTCATATCGATCCCTATTTAATAATTTCTCATGCAATTGGCAAAATTGGAGAATGAAACTTCCACATACTCATGTACACACATAATAAGCATAGAATATGGAAATTAATTATTTTTATGACTCGGTTTTGTGGTCCCGAAACCACTCCCCGACTAGGGTCAATTTTGGGCTGTTACAACTCTCCCCCACTTAAGAAATTTTCGTCCCCGAAAATCTTACCGGTAAATAGGTTTGGGTATCGTTCCTTCATCGAGCTCTCGGTTTCCCAAGTAGCTTCCTCGATCCCGTGTTTGAGCCATAACACCTTCACTAACGGAACCCTTTTGTTTCGCAACTCCTTCACTTCACGAGCTAGGATACGCATCGGTTCTTCTTCATAACTCATATCGGCTTGAATTTCAACCTCTGATGGGCTAATTATGTGCGATGGATCAGATCGATAGCGTCAAAGCATCGAAACATGAAAGACGTCGTGAATCTTTTCAAGCTCAGGGGGCAAAATCAATCTATACTCAACCGGACCAACTCGTTCGGAGATTTCGTACGACCCAATGAATCTCGGGCTCAACTTGCCCTTACGGCCAAACCTGAGTACCTTTTTCCAATGCGAAACTTTAAGGAACACTTTATCTCCCACCTGATATTCAATGTCCTTTCGTTTCAAGTCCGCATACGATTTCTGATGATCTGTGGCTGCCTTCAGACTTTCACGGATTACCTTTACTTTCTGTTCGGCATCTTTAATCAAATCAACTCCGAAAATTTTACTTTCACCGAGCTCAGTCCAAAAAAATGGTGTACGGCATTTACGACCGTACAAAGCCTCGTAAGGTGCCATCTTAATACTTGATTGAAAACTATTGTTGTAAGCGAATTCAATCAAAGGTAAATACCGTTCCCATGAACCACTAAACTCAAGGATGCAGCATCTCAGCATATCCTCGAGTACCTGAATTATCCGCTCAGATTGACCATCGGTTTGGGGATGAAAAGCGGTGCTAAAATGCAGCTTGGTACCCAAAGCTTCTTGCAATTTCTTCCAAAATAGTGAGGTGAATCTCGGATCTCTATCCGACACGATAGAAATAGGTACTCCATGTAATCTCACAATCTGAGAAACATACAATTCGGCTAGTTTATCCAATGAAAAATCCGTACGCACGGGGATAAAGTGAGAAGACTTAGTCAGTCTATCAACAACAACCCAAATCGCATCCTTCTTACTTGCTGACAATGGCAGTCCGGACACAAAGTCCATTGTGACTCGATCCCCTTTCCACTCGGGTATCATGATCGGCTGAAGTAATCCTGAAGGTACTTGATGTTCTGCTTTCACTTGTTGACATATTAAACATCTCGAAACAAAGTCGGAGATGTCTCGTTTCATACCATGCCACCGAAACTGACGTTTCAAATCGTTGTACGTTTTCGTACTCCCCGGGTGAATTGACATTCGGCTACAATGAGCTTCGTTCAGAATCATCGAAATGAGTTCTGAATTTCTTGGAACACACAACCGACTTCTGAACCTCAAACAATCGTCATCATCAATTTGAAATTCGGATTCCATATTCGGAATACATTCAGCCCGTTTTGCAACCAATTCATCGTTGACTTTCTGAGCTTCACGAATTTGATGAATCAATGATGGTTTGGCCTTTAATTCAGCTACTAACACATTGTCAGGTAGAACAGACAAGTGCACATTCATCGCTCGTAAAGCAAACAGCGATTTCCGGCTTAAGGCGTCTGCAACCACATTAGCCTTTCCCGGGTGGTAATCAATGACAAGCTCGTAATCTTTCAACAACTCAAGCCAACGTCTTTGTCGCAGATTTAAGTCTCTTTGAGTCATCAAATATTTGAGACTTTTGTGATCCGAAAATACATGGCACTTTTCGCCAAACAAATAATGTCGCCATATTTTCAAAGCAAATACGATGGCGGCTAGCTCGAGATCATGGGTTGGATAATTTCTCTCGTGTGGCTTCAATTGTCTCGACGCATAGGCCACAACTCGACCTTCTTGCATCAATACGCAACCCAACCCGAGTAGGGATGCGTCACTATAAATGACAAACTCTTTGCCTGATTCGGGTTGCACTAAAATTGGAGCTTCAGTCAAACGAGTTTTCAGTTGATCGAAGCTTTTCTGACATTTCTCCGTCCATTCGAACTTAACATCCTTTTGAAGTAGCTTCGTCATTGGTGTGGCTATCATCGAGAAACCTTTTACAAATCGTCGGTAATAACCGGCGAGTCCCAAAAAGCTCCGAACCTCAGTAATATTTCTCGGAGGTTTCCAGTTAAGTATGGCTGAGATTTTGTTCGGGTCAACTCGAATACCCGATGCGGATACCACATGACCTAAGAAGCTAACCTCTCTTAACCAGAACTCACACTTACTGAACTTAGCATATAACTTCTTATCCCGCAAAACTTGCAACACTAATCTCAAGTGTTCAGCATGTTCGATCTCATCTCTTGAATAGACCAAGATGTCATCAATGAACACAACTACGAACCGATCCAAATATGGTCTGAAGATCCGATTCATCAAATCTATAAATACCGCAGGGGCATTAGTGAGCCCGAATGGCATCACCAAGAACTCGTAGTGGCCGTACCTCGTTCTGAAAGCAGTTTTGGGTATGTCCGAATCTCGAATTCGCAACTGATAATAGCCCGATCTCAAATCTATTTTTGAGAACACTGAAGCTCCCTTCAGTTGGTCGAACAAATCATCGATGCCTGGCAACGGATATTTGTTCTTTATCGTCACTTTATTCAGTTGACGATAGTCAATGCACAACCTTATGGTTCCGTCCTTCTTTTTCACGAACAATACTGGTGCACCCCAAGGTGAGAAACTTGGTCGAGCAAAACCTCTATCCGTCAATTCTTGCAACTGAGCTTTTAACTCTTTTAACTCGGTTGGTGCAATACGATACGGAGCTATCGAAATCGGCGTAGTCCCAGGTACAAGCTCAATACCAAACTCTACCTCCCGAACAGGTGGTAAACCCGGTAATTCTTCAGGAAAAACATCCGGGTATTCACAAACCACCCGCACAGATTCGGGTTTCTTTTCTAATTCTTTATCATCAAGTACATACGCAAGGTATGCTTCGCACCCTTTTCTTACATATTTCTGGGCCAACATTGCTGATATTACAGCTGGCAACCCCTCCAAATCCGTAGACTCAACTCGGATTACTTCGTTATTTGCGCACCTCAAATCAATAGTCTTGCTTTTGCAATTCACAACCGCATCATGCGCGGTCAACCAATCCAAACCAAGAATAACATCAAATTCGTCAAACGGCAAAAGCATCAAATCGGCTGGAAAACAGGATTCTCGGATTATTAGAGGGCATCTCTTACACACTTTATCAACAAGTACGCATTGACCCAAAGGGTTTGACACTCGAATTACGAACTCAGTAGACTCAACAGGTAGAGTCTTACTGGATGCTAAGGTTTCGCATACATATGAATGAGTAGAGCCAGGGTCAATCAATGCAATCACATTAGTATCAAAGAGAGTAAAGGTACCAGTGATGACGTCAGGGGAGGATGCCTCCTCTCGTGCGCGAATGGCATATGCTCTAGCAGGAGTACGGTTCTCGGCTCCAACAGCCGTATCAGAGGCCCCTCTCTGACTACCACCTCTACCTCCTAAAATTCTCGGTGATCTACCTCTAGTTGTCACTCCACTAGGTCTTGCACCTTGAATCTTATTCTTCTCATCAAGCTCCGTGCAATCTCTAATGAAGTGGTCCTTCGAATCGCATCCGTAACAGGCCCTGTTAATAGACTTACCCCAACATTCACCTATGTGTCGTCTTCCACATTGGGGACATTCAGGTTTCTCTAGACGATTATTGCCCACACTAGCTACCGAAGTAGCTCGGGGGTCCGTCGATGGTCGTGCTCTGATGGAAATTCCCGCAGTCATCCTCGACTTATTAGTGTCCTCCCTGAACTTCTTTACAGCTGAGAACGGAGCTTTACCCGTCGATCTTTTACGATAGTCTCTAGCTTCAAATTCAGCCTTCTTCTTCCCCTTTCCAAGTTCTTCCGCCTTACAGGCTCGTTCGACTAGTGTCACGAATTCTTTTATCTCCAAAATACCCACTAGTAGCTTTAAATCTTCGTTCAATCCTTCTTCGAATCTTTTGCACATGGCAACCTCATCAGCTACACACTCCCGGGCATACCTACTGAGTCTTACGAATTCATGTTCGTATTCAGATATTGTCATACGGCCTTGCTTAAGTTCCAAGAATTCCTTACGCTTTTGATCGATGAACCGTCGACTAATATATTTCTTCCGAAATTCTGCTTGGAAGAAATCCCAAGTAACTCGTTCGTTTGGGACTATGGAAATCAAGGTCCTCCACCAATAGTAGGCTGAGTCTCGCAACAAAGATATAGCACACTTTAGACATTCATCGGGTGTGCATGACAGTTCATCGAACACCCGAATGGTGTTATCAAGCCAGAACTCGGCCCTTTCAGCATCATCAGTAACTATGGCCCTGAACTCCTCAGCCCCGCGCTTCCTAATCAAGTCTACAGGTGGCTTACTCAGCCTCACAGGATCAGTAACTGATGGCATTACGGGCTCCTGGGGTGGATTATTCAAATTCGGGAATTGTTGGACAGCCGGATTGGTTCGGGCATACTGCGCGACCCACTCATTCATCATGGTAAAGGAGGCTTGTTTAGCCCCCTCACCTTGATTATTCGCAGATGACTGAGGTTCAACAGCTGGTGTCCCTTGTGCAGGAGCAGCCGCTACACTTTCAATGTCATCCGCCAAGGTTTTCTCTACACCGGGATCCATTTACTAATCAAAACATAAATTTTAACCGTCAGAAGTCATCACACATTCAAACATTAACATTCGGCATGTATAGCTAGACTCATACGTGCTATGGTAGTCCTAGAACCGACTAAACCATAGCTATGATACCAATCAAATGTAACACCCCGAACCCGAGACCGTCGCCGGAGTCGATTACGAGGTGTTAACAGACTTCAAACCACTTATTAAAATTTTTCCAGACAAGCTGCCAATCTGCGTACTAGTTGCTTTAAAAATTATATCTTGAGCTCTGGAACTCGAAATCCAGTTCCGTGAATTTTCCCTGAAACTAGACTCATATACCCATCTACATATTTTTTTCTAGAATTTTTGGTCGGGACAATTAGTACAGTTTATTAGTCAAAGTCTCCCATGTTACTGGGGTCGACTACACTGACCTTTGCGCATTACGACCTGGATATCTCCCTGTACAGAGCTTCAATACTAATGCCGTTTTTTTCTATAGAAACTAGACTCAGAGAGGAATCTATACATATATGGTATGGCTCCTAATTATCTCTGGTTAATTTATAATGAATTTCCAAAGTCGGATCAGGGAACCCAGAAACCGTTCTGGCCCTGTCTCACGAGAACCTGAATATCTCTTAACATACTGTCCATATAATTGTTTTGTTAATTCTATATGAAAATAGACTCATCGAGCTTCAATTACATAATTTATTCACTATTTAATTCCTTTCCTACTAATTTTTGTAATTTTTCAATCCCACGTCACTGCTGCTGCCAGCATCTGTTACTGAAGCAACTATGCCCATTTCGTGATTTCTCATTGATCTAACTAGTAATTCATCATACATATCACAAAATTATAATCATGACTAGCCATACCAAAGGCTAATCATTGTCAAACATCTCCCTACTACGCTATTGCCATATCATGAATCTTAACACCAAAATTAATCAGCCATGACATATGGCATAAAAATCGTATTACCAAGACTTACGTCCCAACATTAGAACCAAATTCAACCGAACATTATGCCATTTTCGCATGGCTAAAAGTTTACATACCAAATTTCAACAAAACATATTAGCCTATACATGCCGAAATGATCTCTTAGACCAACTAAGAAGAAAATACCAAAGGTTGCTAGCTGGTGTGATGACTTCGACGACGGCACGATCACGCAAAAAGAGACGAGTCCAAGAAACCTAGAATAGGTGACAAGCAAACACCGAATGAGTATATAACTCAGTAAGCCATAAGCATTCCACAACCATCCATTAATAAAATTATCACAACAGGAAACAATGAAATGAGGTTAAGTACTCCATCCATACCAAACTATACCATAGTTCCTTAAACCCTATGGTTCAATCTCATACCAAGTCCTACATTGGCCTTTCATACATCATTTTATTTTCGTTATAATCATACAATTAAACGAACTTTCACCTATTCCACAATGAACCTTATGTACGTGACTTCAACTATAATCGTCACATAGGTTCAAAACTTACCAAGCTCAACTCCAAATATAAACATAGCGCCTATTAGCCATGAACTCAAGGTACTTACCTTTTCCGCTGTCCAAAATTGACTCGGTAAAGTCGCACCCTTCATGTAAATAATTTATAGAAAATATATACTGGGTTGCACACATAATGTTTAGTAATCAACCACGCACACTTAGTGCCATGCACTTTAAACTCACACACTTAGTGCCATGCATTTCAAGTTCGCACACTTACCTTTTCCGCTGTCCAAAATCGACTCGGTAAAGTCGCACCCTTAATGTAAATAATTTATAGAAAATATATATTGGGTTCGCACACATAGTGCTTAATAATCAACCGCGCACACTTAGTGCCATGTACTTTAAACTCGCACACTTAGTGCTGTACAATTTAAACCCGCACACTTAGTGCCAATCTCATGACCGTGAACACTTATTGCCCGCACACTTAGTGCCGAAAACCAGCCACTCTATAGGCTTCACTTCCTTTTTACATTCGACAAATTTCATCTCTACTTACATATACATTTGTATACATTTCATCTCATTAAACACAATGGTATAGGTATTACGATCATTTAAATCAATACCAAAGATATGCTTAATGACTTACCTGTGTTGGGTAAGACGGTTCCAACTCGGCTACTCGATGATCTTTTCTTTGCCTTTGCTCGATTCTCCTCCTTTAACTCCTTGAGCTTAATCAATAAATCAACTAGTTTAACCGCCTTGCTAAATATTTACAATTTAATTACACATGCATATGTATGTTAGTATATTCGGCAATCACCCTTACTAATCACCCACTTGATCAATTATAGAGAATCAAAGTTAATATCACAATGTGTACCCTATATGGCCCATTATACATAATCAAATTTAACATCATCTATATATTTACTCATATGGCCGAATATACCTAATCATACATACACCTAACCAAAAATAATTTCTAGAATCTTTATATCATTTATACACTAAGCCGAGTACTCTTACCAAGTTCACCTATATTCTTCAACAAATTCTTCATTGATCAAACACATATTCGGCTAAAGAAATGGCAATTTTAGCAACTTTTGATTTAATACTTTATCAATTATAATACATCTAAATATTTTTTTCATATTATTAACACAATTCACATACATTACTTAATATAACATTTTCACATTCGGCATTAGTATCAAGCATAGTAGCCGATTCTTCCTACTTTGTACCCATGCATCTATTTGATCCTTAGTTAGTTCAAACACTCAAAGTCAACCATCTCCATACCTCATCACCAAAGACATCAAAATACCAACCAAGAATGTAACATTCATGGCCGAATTTCATCTCCATCATTTAACAAAGTTTGAACCATGGCTAGGTAGATTTCAAACTTACAACTTAAAATATACATGAATCTCAAAGAATAATATCAAACATACATCAATCTAGTTACATGCATGGCCAAACTTCCTCCTAATCCTCTTCCAAACCAAACATGAAGCAAGAACTCCTTTCTCCTTCCTTAGAATTTTCGGTCAAAAGAGGATGAAAAAGGATGAACAAAATTTTTCTTTTCCTTTCTTTAGCTCACGGCAATGGGGGGGGAACAACCACTCATTTTTTTGTTTTCATTTCTTTATTACCCATACTCCTTATTTTATTTTTTTCTAACATACCTCACTAAGCCAACATGTTCCCAACATTTTTCAACCCATATCATGGCCAACCACTAGCTCAAATTTTGGGTAATTTGACATGCAAACCCATCATTTTCATAACATGCATTAATAGACCATTTTAAATTAGCCTATCATATTTTCACCATGTCTCATATCGATCCCTATTTAATAATTTCTCATGCAATTGGCAGAATTGGAGAATGAAACTTCCACATACTCATGTACACACATAATAAGCATAGAATATGGAAATTAATTATTTTTATGACTCGGTTTTGTGGTCCCGAAACCACTCCCCGACTAGGGTCAATTTTGGGCTGTTACAATTTCACAATGTCACAGTTAAAGAAAAAAGTTAATCTCCGCTAATCTACTTATTAAGGTATGATGTCTAAACTATGTATTGCTGGAATTTCTTCCGAATTTATTTTTGTTAGTGAATAGAATAATTCAGGATTAGTGATGACAGGATTAGATAGAGAAATGATATTTGAATCGTAAAGATGTCTGAGTGTAACAGTTGTAATTGAATAGATTATGATGATCTCTCCTGGGTATTTTATATATTCATTTATCCTCAAAGATATATGTGATTGTCTATTTTCTGATGCAATTCTTATCGTATGAGAATGTTAGCTGATTATAATGTTAGATGAAAGCACTGTTGGTCTAGTTGGTTGATGATCAGTATATCTTATCTCTCTCTTTGGGGTTCTATTCTATTATGTTTGGGATAAAAGTTGATGGTGAAAATTTAAGTGAGGCTATTCTTCTGTTTCTACTGGATGTTTTTTTGTTTTATATGTATATTTGGAAAATATATCATCTCTATACAATTGATTCCAGAGCGTGTAAGCATTGTTTTTCTTCTAGTTTTCTCTGAGGAATCATCAAGATCTTTATTAATTTCATATGAGTTATGTTCTCGGACTTCCAGTATGGTATCGTATCTTGGATTTCTTATCATCCTTATTTTGTAAATTATCAATCATGGCTCTTTTTTAAAGTGTGATCTTTTGGCTTGTGATAACTATGTCTATAATTGGTGTATTTCTGATTTGATCATAGGAACGTGGTGATTCTGGTATTTGGATTTCTCTAATTTTTATGAAAATAATTAACATCGACAAATGTATAGATAGTGGAAGCTCAAGCTCAAATTGTATGATGGTTTTCTTTTCATAGGTAAGTTTGATTAAGGTCAATGAGTTCAATCAAGATATTTTGCTTTCTTGAACTAATGCAGTTGTAAAGATCTTTGATTAGCATGTTAAGGGAATTATAAAAGATTGTATGTTTGAGTTGTTTAACAGCATGAAGAAAGGAGTATTTTGATAAGTTATTTTTTGATAGTTGAGAAGAACTCAGTTGTTTTTATCTGAACAAGCCGGTCAGTTGAAAGGTAATTTGAGCTATATGCATTTAAGTTTATCCTCAGGTAAGAAAATAAAATCTTGTACATTTATGGGTGAATAAAAGGACAGTTTGAAGGAAGAGTTCATATTTTGGAAAGTATGATACAGAGGTATACCTATTAGATTTGTTGTAATTGAATGATGTTTTTATGAGTTAAAGTTGATCCGATTGATAAAGTTATCACTTCTGTGAAAGTTTGAATGGTCTATTGAATGTTAGTAAAGTTGAAAACAATTGATGGTGTTATTAACCAAAGCACTGGTCCTGGGTTCTGTTTGAATTGAGTAAAGAATTCGTGATTTTTCAGTAATGCACTATCGAAAGGATTGGAATGTGTTTTAATACAAGAATGTGAAATGACAGTTTATGCTTTCTGATGATTAAAATCTCATTAAAAGAATTGTCTGATGGGTGATTTAGAGTCGCCACTATTATGTTTATGTTGAGAGTTGATGGCATCGTTTTTTCGAAAAAAAATGTCATATGCTTCTTGATTACAAGAGTTTAAAGTATCTAATGCTACAAAAAAAATTTCAAAATTTAGACAATGTTGATGGCTTGAACTATTGACAAATTTTGAATAGTTAACGATTAATCTTTTGGGAAAGCAAGTATAGTTACAAATGCTTGAAAGGAAAGCCTTTGTTCATTTTTTGAGTGTTGGTTTCATGATTAATCTTATTTGATAGAAGTCTGAATTTAGCTAAATTAAAAAGCTAAAGCAATGTTTTCTTTGCTAGATTGAGAACCTCAGAAATGTAATAGTGAGTGGTAAGCTAAACGAGTAGAGTGTGAGACGACTATTGATTTTGATTTCTATTATTATTACTCTGAGATAGAATTTGTGAAATGAATTATCCAGAGCTTATGCAAAAAATGTTGTACGAAACCCAGTAGTAGCTCGTTTGTTCATTCAGGGAGTAATAAATATACAGTTACTTGAAGAAATGTCCTTATGATCGGGAATATAATCTGAGTATGCAATTGCATCTTGGCAATGTAATTCATCTTCAGATTGACGATAAGCCTGAGAGAGTAATTCAGATCTTTGACGATATGCTCAAACACTGTGTTTCAGAGTTCAAAGGTGATTGGAAAGAGATATACGAGGTGGAATTGATTTTTGATTCTAAGGAAAAAGGTGAAAGTGATTCATGAAAGTTGAAAGCAAGTTCAGACTGACATAAGTAGTATACAGATTTGAAATTTTAAGTTATTAAATTCCAGATCGATGACAGAGTGCTTCCGGGAGTACTGCCCTCGAAGAGGGCTCTTCGATGGGGTAGAGGAATTGCGAGAACATTACCCTAATCTCTTGTCTGGTAACATTCTCGGGGACGAAAATCCTTAGGAGGGAGAGTTGTAATACCCAGATTTTGGGTCCAGTCAAAACAGTGGTTTCGGGACCACAAATCCGACGTAAAAAAATTATTTTTATTATATTTTTTATGCTCTACAATTTTATGGAATGATTTCGTGAAATTTTTGTTCGAAAATTTTGACGTTTGGGCACTTAATTTAGCCAAAAGGACTAAATTGTAAAATGTGCAAAAGTTGAGTTCTACATGCTAAAGGTGTGTAATTGCTATGAAATTTGAAATTGGAGGTCCTTAAATGGCAATTAGACCATTGGTTAAGTTGTTGGAAAAAAATAGACATGGTTAGGTATGTTTCTAAAGTTTTCCATTAAGGGCCTTTTAGTAATTTGGTAATTAAATGAATTAAAAAGCCAAATTAAAAGCCAATTTTTGCTCATCTTCTACCCCATGGCCAAATGTACCAAGAAGAAACCATGGCTAGGGTTTTTCAAGCATCCAAGCTCGATTGTAAGTCTGTTCTAGCCCCATTGTTAATGATTTTTATGTTTTTGAAATCCTCGTAACATGATCTATCTATTTCTACCACTAATTTAAGAAATAGTCATGGTCTAAAAATTTACACATGATGGATATTTGGTATTTTGATGTCTAATGGTAGGAGATGTATGTTTGGTGTATGATAAATGACTTTTACTAAATGATTTTCGATGAAAATGCCTAAAAGGACCTATTTGTAAAAGTTGTGAAATGGGTGTTAAAAAATGAATAAAAGTAAGCTGTGTGCTGCTATAAGCATGTATAAAGTTCGGCTAGGCATGGGTGTTAAAGAAATTGAGTACATTTCATTTTATGAGCCTAGGGACTAAATTGTAAAAATGTCAAACTTTAGGGGCAAAAATGTAATTTTACCCATAATGTGATTTTGGGCTGATTTGAGTAGTATATTGATTATATAAGTTAAATATGATATTATAGATCAAGAAAAACGAGGTTCAAAATTAGAACGAGAGAAAAATAAATATTTGACGGTTAGGTCCTTTTCGCCATTTTTATGTCAAGGTAAGTTCGTATGTTTAATAAGCATTAAAATATATATGTATAAATGCTTAATTGATATAATTATGGTAAATTCTATATTATTGAAACGAAATGTGAATGCTATTGAGTACGATACTATGGAAATAACCGACAAAGATTTGATACAGTGAAAGTCCCGGTTGAACCGTAAGAATAGATAGGATACAAATGTCATGACATTAGGGCTACTGAGAATACGTGTAAGACCATATCTGGGATATGGCATCAATATGATACTTCGTGTAAGACCATAGCTGGGCTATTGGCATCGATACAAGATTACATGTAAGACTATATCTGTGATGTGGCATTGGTATGGTACTGTGTGTACGAGATTCCCGAGTATCCTTTAGTATTCCAAATGGTTCAACGGGTAATTTAACGGGCATGTCAAATAAGAGAAAGAGCATGTAGCATGTAAGTATTATGAATTTTTACAGGTATGTACATAAAGTTTATAATCATTGACTTCATGATATTGTAAGTTCATGGTTCCCAAGTGAATGTTTTTGTGAAAGCCTTGTGATTAGTGATCTATACTTGTGATGTACGAAATACATGGTAAATTTGGATGGCGACCTTGTAATTGGTTTTCGGGCCAAATTGAGTTATGATCTAGCATGTTCGTTTCACACAAGTTGTAACATCCTGATTTTCAGATTTATTCGCGGTTTTCAATATTTTGTAAAGATTTTAAAATTTTGTATTCGGATGTGAAATTAATATTTTGAGTAGGTAAATGGGCTTATAGAAGGCCCATGTGTTGGCTAAAACCACGTTGAATTTTTGAATTTTTGGACTTAGGAGTTAGGGGTTCTGGCTAGATGGCCCTTGTATAGAGTTATGGGCAAATTGCATCACAAAAAGAGCCTTCGTAAAGTGGCCAAGGTGACGCCACTAGGCTCCTAAAAAGGTGGCGTGTGGAGCTTTGAGGGAGGCATGGGATCGATTCCCTGTGTTGACAAATAGATGCATTTATTTTTAAGTGCAGGAAGGGTAGTGTTGGAGTCCAGGTGGATTCTGCTAAAGGAGAGTTTGGATCAGTCCAAACGCTTGGATTAAGGAGTGATAAGGGGAGAGATTTAAGGGATTAGGAGAGAGGTTAGGAGTTGGCCGAATTTTGGGAATTGAAGGGGGAAAAATCGGCAGAGGGTTATGAGGTTAGTATTTCGGCACCTAGGGTATTGAGTGGTGCCATTCTCTTCTGCTTAGACATCACAAGGTTTTCTTTTCTCTCTTCTTCCTCTCTAGTCGAAATTACCACCTCCCCTATTCTTCTTTTTCTATTTTTCTTCTTCAAAACCATTCATCAATTCTGCTGTTCATCAATACTTTTGCCGAATCCATAAAAGCCGAAAGCTTGAACACATATTACAGGTACCGATTTCTTCAAAGCCAAACCCTTTAACATTGTGTTTCCATTAATCAACGATTATTCTTTCTAAACTCTAGAGACCTGTCGACAATTCTACATCCAGGTTATAGTTTCATATTGTCCTCTCCTTCATCACCCAAAAGCCGAAAAACCATAGATTTGGGGGCTTATAGCCGAAACTTCAAAACTTTGGGAGTCGAGTTCTACCATCGTTTGATAGATAAATCTACACCAGATTGCGTGGAGATCAAAAAGGAGTAAGGGGTAAGTGTTCATCATCTCAGATTTGGTCCTATTTTACAAAGTTAGGAAAAGCCGAAGTCCCTAAAATCTAGGGAGGCTGTCGATTTGGGCATGTGGCTCTAAGGATTTTTAACTGACGTTTTCTGTCAATGATTAGTGTCTTCTTAAGTGCTGGATTGAAGGCGTGGGTTGTTGGAGCAATCGGATTCAGAGCTAGCTATCAATTTTGGCAAAAAGGTAAGGTTTCAAAGGCTTTTAGGGACATGGTTCGATCATAGATAAGTAAGTTTTGGGGTTTAGTGATTATGGTTTGTAAATAAGAACTGTACTAATCGATTGTAGGACATCGGAAGAGATCTCAGTAGCAGTCGTCGCGAATCAGGTGTGTACCGGACACCCTTTCTTAGTTCAATTCGGCAAAAGCCGAAATGCCGAAATTCTGGCATTTCATGGGCTTGTGAGTATGCGAATGCTCTCAAGACATAGAGTAAATGTTAGATCTCGCACCGCAAGGTGGTAAGTAAGTTTGTGTGACGTCTTAGCGTACTTCGAAAAAAGAGGGCCTCGATGGGCCAAAACTGGGCCCAATGGGCTTACGGACCAATATGGGTAAGAGATGGGCAAATTAGCCTGTTAGTTAGATGGTGGAACCAAATTGCATAAAACTGCTAAAAATTACTGAAGTAGCTTGTGTAGTTGCGTAAGTACGAAATTACCCCTAAAGAGCATAATTACCAAAATACCCCTAGGGTTTAAATTGGCTAAACTGCATGATTGATTAAATCTTGTATTGTACATGATATGCTTTATTAATATCTGTTGCATGGGATTGGGGCATTGATGGAGGAAGTATTGAAAGTGGTTCATCCACGTACTGAAGGCTTTGCCTCAACTTACTGATATTTGAGCAGCGTTGCTGCAACTGTGGAGTGTAGGGCTGGGTGGGTTGAGATATTCCCCACATGGAGTTTAGGGCTGGTACGGGGCAGTGTAGCGGTTGGTGGGTTGAGTAGTCTCCCCAGATGGGTTGCATGCATTACTACTATTGTTACCTATGTTACTGAACTGGGCCTATGGGCCACACTGTTATGTAAAAAGGGGCTAAGGCCTTGCTACTGTATTCTGAAAATGGCTTCGGTCCACTGTGTACTGTGATCTGAATAGGGCTTAGGCCCAATAGGCTCGAGCTGATTTGGGCTTTGGATGGGTTTCTGTATACACTGAGTTTTCCCAAACTCACCCCTTTCTCTTCCATCCTTGCAGGTGAGCCCTAGTTGGTGGACTTGGAGCTGGACGGGATTCGGAGTGGCCACACGTTTTCTGCAAATTCGTTTTCTTCTGGTGAACTAGATTTTCCATATTTTCGTTTATGGTTTTGGGTTTTTTTTTGTAATAAGGCCGCTAATTATTTTTATGGTTTGGGTTGTTTCTTTATTATTTAATTCTATTATGATAAAACTGATCTATGATAACTAACGAAATAGATTAGCTCTAGGACGCGTTTTCAAAAACATTAAGTGATTTCAAAATAACACGAATACGAGTAAGACTTCCGCTAAGCAAACGTTTTCAGCCTTAATTGTAACACCCCGAACCCGAGACCAACACCGGAGTCGGACACGAGATGTTAACAAACTTTGAAAAATTTTTCCAGACACTGCCCAGTCTGAGTACTAGTCGCTTCAAAAATCATATCTTGAGTTTCACAACTCGAAAATAAGTTTTGTGATTTTTCCCTGAAACTAGACTCATGTCCCCACCTATGTATTTTTTTCTAGAATTTTTGGTCTGGCCAATTAGTACAGTTTATTAGTCAAAATCTCCCATGTTGCAGGGGTCGACTACACTGACCTTTTCCTATTACGACTTGGATATCTCTCTTCACAGAGCTTCAATACTGATACCGTTTGTTTCTATGGAAACTAGACTCAGAGAGGAATCCATACATATATGGTATGACCCATAATTATCTCTGGTCAATTTATAGTAAATTTCCAAAGTCGGAACAGGGAATCCAGAAACTGTTCTTGCCCTGTTCCACAAGAACCTGAATATCTCTTACTCTACTGTTCATATGATTGTTTCGTTACTTTCATATGAAAGTAGATTCATCAAGGTTCGATTAAATAATTTATTCACTATTTAATTCCACTCCTACGAATTCTTGTGATTTTTCCAATCCACACCACTGCTGCTGTCAGCCTCTGTTTTCAAAGTAAACCTTACCTATTTTCGGGGTTTCATGGACCAACTAGGGCCTTGTCATACATATGCCCACATATGATCATACTTAGCCATTCCAATGGCTGATCATTTGCTCAACACTTCCATTCCAACTATAGTTACATCATGAAACCATCTATACATTCATAAACACGAATGGTCTAATGCCATACTCCACTTCTACAAGCCATTTTCGCATGGCTGTACACTTATACATTTCATAAAGTACTCGAAAAACAACAATGGGAAGTCCTATACATGCCATATCAAAATTCAACCAAAATAGTACCCAAAAGAGCCTTTGATAGTGTGGGCGACTTCGACTTCAAGATCCCGAGTCCGATAGCTGGAGAACCAAAAATCTATAAAACGGAGGAGCAGTATAACGAGTAAGCAATTTATGCTTAGTAAGTTTTGAGCAAGGAATTCCAGCATAAACAAAGAATAACACACATTTAGCTAAACGGAATATTTCACAATACGCAATTTACCGATATCAAACTTGCTTCACAACATTAACAACCCTTATGTACATACACAATAGACTAACTTAGCCGAAGGCCGGTAGCTCGTTTATCAACTGAGCGAACATTTATTTGTAAGGGCTCGATTAAATTCAACACATACGTAACATATCCCCATATTGGGATGTTTTTCGAGTATTCGCTGGAATTTTACAGCAAGCTCATTCATTACCAAATCACGTACCTTCGGGATTTAACCGGATATAGCTCCTCGTTCAAATGCCTTCGGGACATAGCCCGGTTTTAGTAACTCACACAATGCCTTCGGGACATAACCCGGATTTAATAACTCGCACGAATGCCTTCGGGACTTAACCCGGATTTAGTATCTCGGACAAAGGCCTTCGGGGCTTAACCCAGAATTTGTATCTCGCACAAATGCCTTCGGATCTTAGTCCGGATATATTCACTTAGCACAAAGCCTTTGGGACTTAGCCCGGACAGCATTCAATTAATCATGCACATCTAACAATAATTCATGGCACATTCATATTTCATTTTCATTTGCGAAACTCAAACACAAGGCACATATCGTCCTTGCACATTCGGCTCAATAGCCACACATAGAGCATGATTTAATCACATCGTAATTTAAGCTCTCTTACTCAAGAACTTACCTCGGGTGTTGTCGAACGATTCCGCTAGCTATTCAACCACTTTTTCCTTCCCTTTATCGGATTTATTTCCCCTTTGCTCTTGAGCTTAATTAAACAAATAAATTGATTTCATCATTTAGGCATCAAAAAGATGAACACAAGGCACTTAGCCCATATTTATACATTAGACATTAAAGTCTCATACATGCAAAAATCATGCATCAACACAACATATTAGCTAATTTCTTTCCCCTTGGCCGAATATGCATGTCTATTTTTGGGGTCGATTTCAACACTTAATACACACATATACACACTAGTAAAGCATCCTCCCCCTTTTCATCAATTTAACACATGCATTGCTCATTAACATGCAAAGTCACATTCGGCCTTAGCACACATCTTGCTAGCCGATTCTTCTCCATTTAGCAACCAATGCACATATGTGCTCACACAAAAATGCTAAAAAGGAGGTTCAAGAATCATCAAGCCATCATCACATGTATCATTAACAAGCTTCATATTTTGCATGCAATGGCATTAACACAACCTCCACCTAGGCCGAATCTTAACTCATCCTCATGCCTCATCACCACAACATCAAACACCAACCAAGAATGATGCATCCATGGTCAAGTGCCATTTCCATCACATAGCAAGATTTAGACCATGGGCTAGGTAGAACTGAAGCTAACAACTAAAACATGCATGCATCTCATGGAACATCATCAAACATACCTTAGCCTAGCTACATGCATGGCCGAATCTCTTCACCTTTCTTCTTCTTTCCTCCATAAAATTTTTGGCCAAGGATGAACCAAAGGATGAGAAAATTTTTCTTTGTTTTTTCTTTCTAATTTAGGCTAAATGAAGGTGAGAAAAGGATGAACAAAGATCTTCTCCTCTCTTTTCTTTAGCTCACGGCAATGGGGGGGGAAAAGAATCAACTACACACTTTTTTTTTTGTGTAATCATCATACTCCTTTTCATTATTTAATTTCCATGCCTATTATTTTATTTTTTCCACCCATGATGCACCAACAAAACATGTCTATGACATGTCTTGGCCATCAAACTTGGTCTACCATGCTTGTCATGGCCGGCCACTACTAGTAGGGGGGAATTTGACATGCAAGTCCCCCCTTTGTCCACATGCACTAATAGGTCCTCACACATTGACCTATCACATTTTAGAATTTTCTCACATAAGTCCTATTGACTAAATTCACATGAAATCAACCAAATTGAAGCTTGAAATTTTCACACATTCATAATTACATATTCTAGACAATAAGTATCACATTCAAACATTTCGGTGACTCGGTTTAGCGGTCCCGAAACTACTTCCCGACTAGGGTCAACTTTGGGATGTCACAACTCTCCCCCACTTAAGAAATTTTCGTCCCCGAAAATCTTACCGGTAAATAGGTTTGGGTATCGTTCTTTCATCGAGCTCTCGGTCTCCCAAGTAGCTTCCTCGATCCCGTGTTTGAGCCATAACACCTTTACTAGCGGAACTCTTTTGTTTCGCAACTCCTTCACTTCACGAGCTAGGATACGCATCGGTTCTTCTTCATAGCTCATGTCGACTTGAATTTCAACCTCTGATGGGCTAATTATATGCGATGGATCAGATCGATAGCGTCGAAGCATCGAAACATGAAAGACGTCATGAATCTTTTCAAGCTCCGGGGGCAAAATCAATCTATACGCAACCGGACCAACTCGTTCGGAGATTTCGTACGGCCCAATGAATCTTGGGCTTAACTTGCCCTTACGGCCAAACCTGAGTATCTTTTTCCAAGGTGAAACCTTAAGGAACACTTTGTCTCCCACCTGATACTCGAGGTCTTTTCGTTTCAAATCTGCGTACGACTTCTGACGATCCGTGGCTACCTTCAGACTTTCACGGATTACCTTTACTTTCTGTTCAGCATCTTTAATCAAATCAACTCCGAAAATTTTACCTTCACCGAGCTCGGTCCAAAACAATGGTGTACGGCATTTACGACCGTACAAAGCCTCGTAAGGTGCCATCTTAATACTTGATTGAAAACTATTGTTGTAAGCGAATTCAATCAAAGGTAAATACCGTTCCCATGAACTACTGAACTCGAGGATGCAACATCTCAACATATCCTCAAGTATCTGAATTATCCGCTCGGATTGACCATCGGTTTGGGGGTGAAAAGCAGTGCTAAAATGCAGCTTGGTACCCAGAGCTTCTTGCAATTTCTTACAAAATCGTGAGGTGAATCTCGGATCTCTATCCGACACGATAGAAACAGGTACCCCGTGTAATCTCACAATTTGAGAAACGTACAATTCAGCTAGCAACACATTGTCTGGTAGAACAGACAAACGCACATTCATCGCTCGTAAAGCAAACAATGACTTCCGGCTTAAGGCGTCCGCAACCACATTAGCCTTTCCCGGGTGGAAATCAATGACAAGCTCGTAATCTTTCAACAACTCAAGCCAACGTCTTTGTCGCAGATTTAAGTCTCTTTGAGTCATCAAATTTTTGAGACTTTTGTGATCCGAAAATACATGGCACTTCTCACCAAACAGATAATGTCGCCATATTTTTAAAGCAAACACGATGGCAGCTAGTTCGAGATCATGGGTCGGATAATTCCTCTCGTGTGGCTTCAATTGTCTCGACGCATAGGCCACGACTCGACCTTCTTGCATCAATACGCAACCCAACCCAAGTAGGGATGCGTCACTATAAATGACAAACTCTTTGCCTGATTCGGGTTGCACTAAAATTGGAGCTTCAGTCAAATAAGTTTTTAGTTGATCAAAACTTTTCTGACATTTCTCCGTCCATTCGAACTTAACATCCTTTTGAAGTAGCTTCGTCATTGGTGTGGCTATCATCGAGAAACCTTTGACAAATCGTCGGTAATAACCGGCGAGCCCCAAAAAGCTCCGATCTCAAATCTATTTTTGAGAACACTGAGGCTCCCTACAGTTGGTCGAACAAATCATCGATGCGCGGCAACGGATATTTGTTCTTTATCGTCACTTTATTCAGCTGACGATAGTCAATGCACAACCTCATGGTTCCGTCCTTCTTTTTCACGAACAATACTGGTGCACCCCAAGGTGAGAAACTTGGTCGAGCGAAACCTCTATCCGTCAGTTCTTGCAACTGAGCTTTCAACTCCTTTAACTCGGTTGGTGCCATACGATACGGAGCTATCGAAATCGGCGTAGTCCCAGGTACAAGCTCAATACCAAACTCTACCTCCCGAACAGGTGGTAAACCCGGTAATCCTTCAAGAAAAACATCCGGGTATTCACAAACCACCGGCACAGATTCGGGTTTCTTGTCTAATTCTTTGTCATCCAGTACATACGCAAGGTATGCTTCGCACCCTTTTCTTACATATTTCTGTGCCAACATTGCTGATATTACAGCTGGCATCCCCTCCAAGTCCGCAGACTCAATTCGGACTACTTCGTTATTTGCGCACCTCAAATCAATAGTCTTGCTCTTGCAATTCACAATCGCATCATGCGCGGTCAACCAATCCAAACCAAGGATAACATCAAATTCATCAAACGGCAAAAGCATCAAGTCCGCCGGAAAACAGGAACCTCGAATTTCCAGGGGACATTTCTTACACACTTTGTCGACAAGCACGTAATGACCCAAGGGATTTGACACCCGAATTACGAACTCAGTAGACTCAATAGGTAAAGTCTTACTGGATGCTAAGGTTTCACATATGTAAGAATGAGTAGAACCGGGGTCAATCAAAGCAATTACATTAGTATCAAAGAGAGTTAATGTACCGGTAATAACATCAGGCGAAGAAGCATCCTCGCGGGCACGTATAGCATAAGCTCTAGCAGGCGCACGAGCTTCGGATCTGGTTATATCACCTCTAGATCCTCTCTGACCACCACTAGCATTGCCCGTATTTCCAGATGGTCTACCTCGAGCAGTGGTAGCACCCGGTTTCCCACTCTGATTTTCATTCTGTTCAAACAACCTCGGGCAATCTTTAATGAAGTGGTCAACTGATCCGCACTTGTAACAAGAGCGGTCAGGGAATCTATAACTCCCCGAATGCCATTTACCGCAATATCGACACTTCATTCTATCTCGACGTTCATTCCCAACACTGGCGACCGAAGTGCCTCGTGTACCCACAGGGGGTCGATCAGGATCTCGTCTAAAAAGGCCCGAAGTGCCTCTAAACTGGCCCGCATCATCTCGAAATCTCTTCGATGTCTGTTGAAGAGACCTTCCCGAGGATCTTTTACGAAACTCTCCAGTTCCCTCATCAACTCTTTGCTTTTCTTTTCTAAGCTCTTCGGCTTTACAAGCTCGTTCAACAAGTACCACGAACTCTCGTATTTCAAGAACGCCAACGAACATTTTTATATCTTCATTCAGCCCATCCTCGAAGCGTTTACACATAATAGCTTCGGACGAAACACATTCCCGAGCGTATTTGCTAAGTCTAACAAATTTTCGCTCGTAATCAGTAACCGACATGGAGCCTTGCTTAAGCTCAAGAAATTCCTTCCGTTTTTGATCAACAAATCTCTGACTGATATACTTTTTCCGAAACTCAGTTTGGAAAAACTCCCAAGTTACTTGCTCTCGGGGCACAACAGAAGTCAGAGTACTCCACCAATAGTAGGCAGAATCACGTAGCAAGGAGATAGCACACTTTAGGCATTCATCGGGTGTACAAGATAGCTCATCGAGTACCCGGATAGTGTTGTCCAGCCAAAATTCAGCTTGCTCGGCATCATCGCTATCCATAGCCTTAAATTCAGTAGCCCCATGTTTTCGGATTCTGTCAACTGGGGGCTTATTTGACCTTATTTGGTCCGTTACCGGTGGTATTGTAGGTGCGGGGGTAGTATTTGCCGGGAATGGAGGTTGTGGAACAGCCATATTAGTTCGAATGTATTGGTTGAACCAATCATTCATCACGCTATAGAATGCTTGTCTAGCTTCATCATTCGGATTACTAGCACTAGGTTGAGAGTTTGCCGGCACTGTCCCTTGTACGGGAGCAGGCGCTACACTCTCAAGATCATCAGCTACCTCTCGGTCACGATCGGGATCCATTACTATAAACACATTTACAATTGTCAGAAGTCACCACACTATCAAGTAATCACATAAAATGGCATGTATAGCTAGACCCAACACATTACGGTAGTCCTAGAATCGACTAAACCGTAGCTCTAATACCAATTTAATGTAACACCCCGAACCCGAGACCGACACCGGAGTCGGACACGAGATGTTAACAAACTTTGAAAAATTTTTCCAGACACTGCCCAGTCTGAGTACTAGTCGCTTCAAAAATCATATCTTGAGTTTCACAACTCGAAAATAAGTTTTGTGATTTTTCCCTGAAACTAGACTCATGTCTCCACCTATGTATTTTTTTCTAGAATTTTTGGTCTGGCCAATTAGTACAGTTTATTAGTCAAAATCTCCCATGTTACAGGGGTCGACTACACTGACCTTTTCCTATTACGACTTGGATATCTCTCTGCACAGAGCTTCAATACTGATGCCGTTTGTTTCTATGGAAACTAGACTCAGAGAGGAATCCATACATATATGGTATGACCCCTAATTATCTCTGGTCAATTTATAGTGAATTTCCAAAGTCGGAACAGGGAATCCAGAAACTGTTCTGGCCCTGTTCCACAAGAACCTGAATATCTCTTACTCTACTGTTCATATGATTGTTTCATTACTTTCATATGAAAGTAGATTCATCAAGGTTCGATTACATAATTTATTCACTATTTAATTCCACTCCTACGAATTCTTGTGATTTTTCCAATCCACACCACTGCTGCTGTCAGCCTCTGTTTTCAAAGTAAACCTTACCTATTTTCGGGGTTTCATGGACCAACTAGGGCCTTGTCATACATATGCCCACATATGATCATACTTAGCCATTCCAATGGCTGATCATTTGCTCAACACTTCCATTCCAACTATAGTTACATCATGAAACCATCTATACATTCATAAACACGAATGGTCTAATGCCATACTCCACTTCTACAAGCCATTTTCGCATGGCTGTACACTTATACATTTCATAAAGTACTCGAAAAACAACAATGGGAAGTCCTATACATGCCATATCAAAATTCAACCAAAATAGTACCCAAAAGAGCCTTTGATAGTGTGGGCGACTTCGACTTCAAGATCCCGAGTCCGATAGCTGGAGAACCAAAAATCTATAAAACGGAGGAGCAGTATAACGAGTAAGCAATTTATGCTTAGTAAGTTTTGAGCAAGGAATTCCAGCATAAACAAAGAATAACACACATTTAGCTAAACGGAATATTTCACAATACGCAATTTACCGATATCAAACTTGCTTCACAACATTAACAACCCTTATGTACATACACAATAGACTAACTTAGCCGAAGGCCGGTAGCTCGTTTATCAACTGAGCGAACATTTATTTGTAAGGGCTCGATTAAATTCAACACATACGTAACATATCCCCATATTGGGATGTTTTTCGAGTATTCGCTGGAATTTTACAGCAAGCTCATTCATTACCAAATCACGTACCTTCGGGATTTAACCGGATATAGCTCCTCGTTCAAATGCCTTCGGGACATAGCCCGGTTTTAGTAACTCACACAATGCCTTCGGGACATAACCCGGATTTAATAACTCGCACGAATGCCTTCGGGACTTAACCCGGATTTAGTATCTCGCACAAAGGCCTTCGGGGCTTAACCCGGAATTTGTATCTCGCACAAATGCCTTCGGATCTTAGTCCGGATATATTCACTTAGCACAAAGCCTTCGGGACTTAGCCCGGACAGCATTCAATTAATCATGCACATCTAACAATAATTCATGGCACATTCATATTTCATTTTCATTTGCGAAACTCAAACACAAGGCACATATCGTCCTTGCACATTCGGCTCAATAGCCACACATAGAGCATGATTTAATCACATCGTAATTTAAGCTCTCTTACTCAAGAACTTACCTCGGGTGTTGTCGAACGATTCCGCTAGCTATTCAACCACTTTTTCCTTCCCTTTATCGGATTTATTTCCCCTTTGCTCTTGAGCTTAATTAAACAAATAAATTGATTTCATCATTTAGGCATCAAAAAGATGAACACAAGGCACTTAGCCAATATTTATACATTAGACATTAAAGTCTCATACATGCAAAAATCATGCATCAACACAACATATTAGCTAATTTCTTTCCCCTTGGCCGAATATGCATGTCTATTTTTGGGGTCGATTTCAACACTTAATACACACATATACACACTAGTAAAGCATCCTCCCCCTTTTCATCAATTTAACACATGCATTGCTCATTAACATGCAAAGTTACATTCGGCCTTAGCACACATCTTGCTAGCCGATTCTTCTCCATTTAGCAACCAATGCACATATGTGCTCACACAAAAATGCTAAAAAGGAGGTTCAAGAATCATCAAGCCATCATCACATGTGTCATTAACAAGCTTCATATTTTGCATGCAATGGCATTAACACAACCTCCACCTAGGCCGAATCTTAACTCATCCTCATGCCTCATCACCACAACATCAAACACCAACCAAGAATGATGCATCCATGGTCAAGTGCCATTTCCATCACATAGCAAGATTTAGACCATGGGCTAGGTAGAACTGAAGCTAACAACTAAAACATGCATGCATCTCATGGAACATCATCAAACATACCTTAGCCTAGCTACATGCATGGCCGAATCTCTTCACCTTTCTTCTTCTTTCCTCCATAAAATTTTTGGCCAAGGATGAACCAAAGGATGAGAAAATTTTTCTTTGTTTTTTCTTTCTAATTTAGGCTAAATGAAGGTGAGAAAAGGATGAACAAAGATCTTCTCCTCTCTTTTCTTTAGCTCACGGCAATGGGGGGAAAAGAATCAACTACACACTTTTTTTTTTGTGTAATCATCATACTCCTTTTCATTATTTAATTTCCATGCCTATTATTTTATTTTTTCCACCCATGATGCACCAACAAAACATGTCTATGACATGTCTTGGCCATCAAACTTGGTCTACCATGCTTGTCATGGCCGGCCACTACTAGTAGGGGGGAATTTGACATGCAAGTCCCCCCTTTGTCCACATGCACTAATAGGTCCTCACACATTGACCTATCACATTTTAGAATTTTCTCACATAAGTCCTATTGACTAAATTCACATGAAATCAACCAAATTGAAGCTTGAAATTTTCACACATTCATAATTACATATTCTAGACAATAAGTATCACATTCAAACATTTCGGTGACTCGGTTTAGCGGTCTCGAAACTACTTCCCGACTAGGGTCAACTTTGGGCTGTCACATTAATCATTTTCTTAAGATGGACATAAACAAACGGTTTTTCTCAAAATTATACGAGATGTTAGAGTGTGGCAATGGCGGTGTACATGTCTAGGATTGGATCCGAAGGGAGCTTGGTACTTAAGAAGTCCGACGGACTCACCTCCTCTTTTCTGGCTTCCTACCTGGTGCACAGCTTCCATTCACTTTAACTTAAAACAAGAATAGATTTTTGCAAAACCCTAAATAAAGAATTTAGATAAACACATGTTTTTTTGAAACATCTCCATGTGACATACTAAATTCGGCCGTAACGTCTGGGCCGGATTTGGGTGTTACATTTAGTGGTATCAGAGCCTGGTTGCAACAACTCGACTGTGGATCGGGTCCGAAAATCTTTAAAAAAAAGGGGTTTTCTATAAGTTTTTCAAAGATGTTCAAAGTTTTTCTATTGAACGAGGTTAAATCAATAGTTTTAAAATAAAAGTGTTTTCAAATGAAATCTTTTTATTCTCGGTAAACAAAAACATGGGTTTTTTATGGACTGATAAGGAAGTGGCACACTGAATCCCCGGCACCAAGTCTGTAAGTGTTCTTTTTCTGCTTTAAATATTTATATGGAACTGGACTGGAAATAATACTATAGATAGTACTGAGCCTTGGAGATAGTGCTATTGATAAGGTAGTATTAGGGCTACAAAACTGGGACCGTAGCTAAATTGTGATTGCGCGAAAATAACTCTGAAACTCTATCTGTTCATAAGACATTCTGTAATAAATAGTGAAACCAGTAAACTAATGTCATAAAATTCGTAATCAGATAAATCGTTATGAGTACAAGGGTTACTCGGGGAAGAGGCCGTGGTCGGGGCCGAGGTAGCACTCAAGCTGGATCTGCGTCATCTGAACACATGCCAGCTGGCGAGGTACGTCCACCACCGATTAATGAAAATGGGCCGTATGATCGGGCCACAGGGGATGACGCTCTGTCTCAGGCCATGTTGAGGGTTTTGGAAAGGGTGGCCGGAGCTAACATCGGGCCCATGAATAGGGGGTCCATTTCTGAACGCCTTCGGGCCAACGGAGCTGAGATTTTTAGGGGCATATCTGGAGTGGCCCCAAATGTGGCTGAGTACTGGTTGGAAGCCACAGAGCGGATCATGGATGACCTGGACTGCTCAGTAGAACAGAAGTTGAAAGGGGCGGTGTCGTTGCTGCGGGATGAAGCGTATCAGTGGTGGATTACTGTGAGAGAGGGTACCCCAGCTGAGAGGGTAACATGGGAGCTGTTTAAACAGACCTTTAAGGAAAAATATGTTGGAGTTAGCTATGTGGATGTACGCAGAAAGGAGTTCTTGAATCTGACTCAGGGAAATAAGACCATTACTGAATATGAGGCGGAGTTTCTACGATTGAGTCAGTATGCTAATGGCATCGTTTCCACTGAATACGAGCGCAACGTTTGTTTTGAGGATGGTCTCAGAGATGAGTTAAGGGTGCTCACAGCTCCGCAGAGAGAGTGAGATTTCGCTGCACTGGTAGAGAAGGCTAAGATAGCCGAGGAGGTGAAACAAACTGAACGAAAGAATTGTGATACGGATCAGAATCAGTTTAGGAGGGATGCTGGACCAGTGGGTGCTACAAATCGAAATGTTAAGAGAGCTAGGATGGAGGAACCGGTTCGAGCAGTTTCGGTGAACACAGGTAGACTGCAAGCTTGTGGGAATTGCGGCAGAATGCATCAAGGAGAGTGCTGGAAGTGTTCTGGGGCTTGTCTTCGTTGTGGGTCTAAGGAACATAGGATTAAGGATTGTCCTAGGAGGGCCACTCAGGCTCAGGTGGCCGAACAAGGGGCTGTGCGACCGGCTCAACCTGTGAGGGATGGACCGCCGTTGCCAAGAGGTCGTGGACAAGGTCGCGGTGGTAATGGCCGTGGACGTGGGGCACCTGGCAGGGGTATTGGTAACGCAGATGCTCGTCAGCCAGCTTTGGTGTATGCTGCTCGTCGCCGCGAGGAGGGTGACGCACCTGATGTCATAACTGGTACGTTTTTTATCTATGGTGTACCTTATACTGCTCTGATTGATGTGGCATATAACATTTCTGGGGCACTGGGTGTGCACTTCGAGGAGACTGTATGTGGGGTGTCTGTGATAAGTCCTTTAGGTCATTCGGTTAAGGTAGAGAAACTCTTCAAGGAGGTGCCTCTAGAGATTCAAGGCAGGGTTTTCTGTGGGGATTTGGTGGAGTTACCACTTGAAGAATTCGATTTGATACTAGGGATGGATTGGTTAACCAATCATAAGGCAACTTTAGATTGTGCAGCTAAGAGGATGGTGTTAAGGACTGTCAATGATGAAGAGGTAATGATTGTTGGAGAACGAAGGGATTACTTATCCAATGTAGTATCGGCGTTGAGGGCTGAGAAACTGATGCGCAAGGGATGCGAGGCATATCTAGCTTTGGTAAGCCAAGCTGAAACTGAGGATCTGACTGTGGATACCATCAGAACTGTTAGGGAATTCCAGGATGTTTTTTCGGAAGAGCTTCCATGATTACCTCCGAATCGGGAAGTTGAGTTTGGAATCGATTTGTTGCTGGGAACAGCTCCAGTATCTATTGCACCCTATAGGATGGCACCGAAGAAGTTAGTGGAACTGAAGGCTCAAATTCAAGAGTTGTTAGATAGAGGCTTCATTAGGCCTAGTGTGTCTCCTTGGGGAGCACCGGTCCTGTTTGTGAAGAAAAAGGACGGAACGATGCGCATGTGTATGGATTATCGCCAGTTGAACAAACTGACGATTAAGAATAAGTATCCACTACCAAGGATTGACAATCTGTTCGATCAACTGAGGGGAGCTTCGGTATTCTCCAAAATCGATCTTCGTTCTAGATACCATCAGCTAAGGGTAAAAGAAGGGGATATTCATAAAACAGCATTTTGAACTCGATATGGACATTATGAGTTTGTGGTCATGCCGTTTGGGCTGACGAACGCACCTGCAGCTTTTATGGATCTGATGAACCGAGTATTCCAACCTTACTTGGATCGGTTTGTAGTCGTCTTTATCGACGATATTCTGGTATACTCTAAAACGGAGGTGATGCATGATGAGCATCTCCGTATTGTGCTGCAAGTGTTAAGGGAAAAGGAGCTCTACGCGAAATTCAGCAAGTGTGAATTCTGGTTGAGGGAGGTAACTTTCCTAGGGCATGTGGTCTCTGCCGAGGGGATTAAGGTGGATCCTCATAAAATTGAAGCAATTTTGGAATGGAAGTCACCTAGGTCAGTATCGGAAATTCGGAGTTTTCTAGGGTTAGTAGGTTACTACAGAAGGTTTGTGGACGGTTTCTCGGTAATGGCGGCACCCTTGACAAAACTCATAAGGAAAGGAGTACCATTTGTCTGGACCGAGAAACAACAAAAAGCTTTTGATCGGTTGAAAAAGGTATTGACCGAAGTGCCAGTGTTGATTCAATCGGTGTCTGGGAAGGACTTTACTGTATACAGCGATGCGTCGCATGTGGGGTTAGGTTGCGTACTGATGCAAGAGGGCAAGGTGGTCGCTTATGCATCGCGACAGCTTAAGGCTCATGAGGTGAATTACCCTACACATGATTTGGAGCTAGCAGCGGTGATTTTTGCATTAAAAATTTGGAGACACTACTTATATGGGGAAAAGTGCATCATATACACAGATCATAAAAGCCTAAAGTATTTGTTGACTCAGAAGGAGTTGAAGCTTAGGCAACGAAGATGGGTGGAGTTGCTTAAAGATTACGACTGTTCGATAGAGTACCACCCAGGAAAAGCTAATGTGGTGGCAGATGCGCTGAGTCGAAGGGTTGTTACTGATTCAAGAGCCTTGTTCGCACGATTAAGTCTGTACGACGATGGAAGCTTGTTGGCAGAACTGCAAGTAAGGCCTACTTGGACTGAGCAGATTAAGGAAAAATAGTTGAAGGACGATTCATTAGCTCTTCGGTTCCAGCAAGTTAAGAATGGTGAGAACGAGGATTTGGGTTAAACACTGAAGGAGTTCTTTGCTTTCGTGGAAGGGTTTGTATTCCAAAGGACCTTGAATTGAGGCAGTTAATTCTGAAAGAGGCTCATGGTGGACTCTGTGCCATGCATCCTGGAGGGAATAAGTTATATCGAGACTTGCGAGAGGTGTACTGGTGGCCCGGATTAAAACGAGAGGTGACTGAATTTGTTGGGAAATGTCTGACGTGCCAGCAGGTTAAGGCTGAGCACCAATTGCCTTCGGGATTATTGCAACCTGTGAAAATTTCGTTATGGAAGTGGGAAAGAGTAACAATGGACTTTGTGAATGGGTTACCTTTGACGCCCACCAAGAAAGATTCGGTGTGGGTGGTTGTGGATAGGTTAACAAAATCTGCTCATTTCATACCTATTCGTACAGACTACTCACTGCAAAAGTTGGCCAAGTTATATGTGGCGGAGGTAGTGCGACTGCATGGGGTGACAGTGTCGATAATCTCTGATCGAGACCCTAGGTTTACATCTCAGTTTTGGCGGAAGTTGCAGGAAGCGTTGGGTACACGATTGGATTTTAGCACCGGTTTTCACCCACAGACAGATGGACAGTCAGAAAGGGTTATTCAGGTTCTGGAAGATATGTTGAGAGGTTGTATCATTGATTTTCGTGGAAGTTGGGAGGACTACTTGCCATTGACGGAGTTTTCTTACAATAACAGCTATCAAGCAAGTATTCAGATGGCACCATATGAAGCGCTCTATGGGCGAAGATGTCGTACGCCGACGTGTTGGACAGAGTTGGGTGAACGACGAGTGCTTGGACCAGAATTGGTGGCAGACACTAAAAGCAAGGTTAGGCTGATAAGGGATCGGTTAAAGGAGGCATCCGATAGACAGAAGTCATATGCGGATCTGAAGTGCAAAGAGATTGAGTTCGCTGTTGGGGATATGGTTTTCTTGAAGGTTTCCCCTTAGAAGAAAATTTTGAGATTTGGTAAGAAGGGTAAGTTGAGCCCACGGTTTATTGGGCCTTACCGAATTGTTAAGCGGGATGGACCAGTGGCTTATCAGCTAGAGTTACAACCAGAACTGCAGCGTATCCACGACGTTTTTCATGTATCCATGCTGAGGAGGTATTGATCTGACCCAACTCACATCATACTAGTTGCAGAAATCGAGGTACAGTCAGATTTAACCTTCGAAGAGGAACCTGTGCAAATACTTGATCGTGACGTCAAGGTGTTGAGAAGGAAATCAGTTCCACTAGTGAAAGTACTTTGGAGGAACCATGGCAAAGAAGAAGCTACTTGGGAGACTGAGGAGGCTATGCGTCAACAGTACCCTCAACTGTTCTAATAAGGTAAAATTTCGAGGTCGAAATTTCTTTAAGGAGGGTAGAGTTGTAACATCCTGATTTTCGGATTTATTCGCAGTTTTCAATATTTTGTAAAGATTTTAAAATTTTGTATTCGGATGTGAAATTAATATTTTGAGTAGGTAAATGGGCTAATAGAAGGCCCATGTGTTGGCTAAAACCCGGTTGAATTTTTGAATTTTTGGACTTAGTAGTTAGGGGTTCTGGCTAGATGGCCTTGTATAGAGTTATGGGCAAATTACATCACAAAAAGAGCCTTGGTAAAGTGGCCAGGGTGACGCCACTAGGCTCCTAAAAAGGTGGCGTGTGGAGCTTTGAGGGAGGCATGGGATCGATTCCCTGTGTTGACAAATAGATGCATTTATTTTTAAGTGCAGGAGGGGTAGTGTTGGAGTCCAGGTGAATTCTGCTAAAGGAGAGTTTGGATCAGCCCAAACGCTTGGATTAAGGAGTGATAAGGGGAGAGATTTAAGGGATTAGGAGAGAGGTTAGGAGTTGGCCGAATTTTGGGAATTGAAGGGGGAAAAATCGGCAGAGGGTTATGAGGTTAGTATTTCGGCACCTAGGGTATTGAGTGGTGCCATTCTCTTCTGCTTAGACATCACAAGGTTTTCTTTTCTCTCTTCTTCCTCTCTAGTCGAAATTACCACCTCCCCTATTCTTCTTTTTCTATTTTTCTTCTTCAAAACCATTCATCAATTCTGCTGTTCATCAATACTTTTGCCGAATCCATAAAAGCCGAAAGCTTGAACACATATTACAGGTACCGATTTCTTCAAAGCCAAACCCTTTAACATTGTGTTTCCATTAATCAACGATTATTCTTTCTAAACTCTAGAGACCTGTTGGCAATTCTACATCCAGGTTATAGTTTCATATTGTCATCTCCTTCATCACCCAAAAGCCGAAAAACCATAGATTTGAGGGCTTATAGCCGAAACTTCAAAACTTTGGGAGTCGAGTTCTACCTTCGTTTGACAGATAAATCTACACCAGATTGCGTGGAGATCAAAACGGAGTAAGGGGTAAGTGTTCATCATCTCAGATCTGGTCCTATTTTACAAAGTTAGGAAAAGCCAAAGTCCCTAAAATCTAGGGAGGCTGTCGATTTGGGCATGTGGCTCTAAGGGTTTTTAACTGACGTGTTCTGTCAATGATTAGTGTCTTCTTAAGTGTTGGATTGAAGGCGTGGGTTGTTGGAACAATCGGATTCGGAGCTAGCTATCAATTTTGGCAAAAAGGTAAGGTTTCAAAGGCTTTTAGGGACATGGTTCGATCATGGATAAGTAAGTTTTGGGGTTTAGTGATTATGGTTTGTAAATAAGAACTGTGCTAATCGATTGTAGGACATCGGAAGAGATCTCAGTAGCAGTCGTCGCGAATCAGGTGTGTACCGAACACTCTTTCTTAGTTCAATTCGGCAAAAGCCGAAATGCCGAAATTCCGGCATTTCATGGGCTTGTGAGTATGCGAATGCTCTCAAGACGTAGAGTAAATGTTAGATCTCGCACCGCAAGGTGGTAAGTAAGTTTGTGTGACGTCTTAGTGTACTTCAAAAAAAGAGGGCCTCGATGGGCCAAAACTGGGCCCAATGGGCTTACGGACCAATATGGGTAAGAGATGGGCAAATTAGCCTGTTAGTTAGATGGTGGAACCAAATTGCATAAAACTGCTAAAAATTACTGAAGTAGCTTGTGTAGTTGCGTAAGTACAAAATTACCCCTAAAGAGCATAATTACCAAAATACCCCTAGGGTTTAAATTGGCTAAACTGCATGATTGATTAATACTGTATTGTACATGATATGCTTTATTAATATCTGTTGCATGGGATTGGGGTATTGATGGAGGAAGTATTGAATGTGGTTCATCCACGTACTGGAGGCTTTACCTCAACTTACTGATATTGAGCAGCGTTGCTGCAACTGTGGAGTGTAGGGCTGGGTGGGTTGAGATATTCCCCACATGGAGTTTAGGGCTGGTACGGGGCAGTGTAGCGGTTGGTGGGTTGAGTAGTCTCCCCAGATGGGTTGCATGTATTACTACTATTGTTACCTATGTTACTGAACTGGGCCTATGGGCCACACTGTTATGTAAAAAGGGGCTAAGGCCTTGCTACTGTATTCTGAAAAGGGCTTCGGTCCACTGTGTACTGTGATCTGAATAGGCCTTAGGCCCAATGGGCTCGAGCTGATTTGGGCTTTGGATGGGTTTCTGTATACACTGAGTTTTCCCGAACTCACCCCTTTTTCTTCCATCCTTGCAGGTAAGCCCTAGTTGGTGGACTTGGAGCTGGGCGGGATTCGGAGTGGCCACACGTTTTCTGCAAATTCGTTTTCTTCTGGTGAACTAGATTTTCCATATTTTCATTTATGGTTTTGGGTTTTTTTTTGTAATAAGGTCGCTAATTATTTTTATGGTTTGGGTTGTTTCTTTATTATTTAATTCTATTATGATAAAACTGATCTATGATAACTAACGAAATAGATTAGCTCTAGGATGCGTTTTCAAAAACATTAAGTCATTTCAAAATAACACGAATACGAGTAAGACTTCTGCTAAGCAAACATTTTCAGCGTTAATCATTTTCTGAAGATGGACATAACCAAACGGTTTTTCTCAAAATTATACGAGATGTTAGAGTGTGGCAATGGCGGTGTGCATGTCTAGGATTGGATCCGAAGCGAGCTTGGTACTTAAGCAGTCCGACGGACTCACCTCCTCTTTTCTGGCTTCCAACCTGGTGCACAGCTTCCATTCACTTTAACTTAAAACAAAAACAGATTTTTGCAAAACCCTAAACAAAGAATTTAGATAAACACATGTTTTTTTTTTGAAACATCTCCATGTGATATACTAAATTCGGCCGTAACGTCTGGGCTGGGTTTGGGGTGTTACACAAATTGTGATTTATCGGATATGAGAAAAATGAATGATTGGCATAATTTCCTATTAAAATGACTATGGAAGTATGAGAGGATATGAGTTTTAACAATTGAAAGATGTTAAAATATATGCTTGAAAAGTGAATACTCATAATTAATGTGTATGTTTATTATGAGGTTTGAAATGATGGGTTGATTACGGTAATCTATTATAATTAAGAGATTACGGTTGTTAAGCTAAAGTCAACACATATTAAATTATGGTTGCAAATTGATATAGCACACAATGTGACTGAATAATTTATAACTATGAGGTTTATAGGGATTTATACTCTCTTTTTTTGTGTTTATATTATTAGCCTTGGTAAATGATTGGTAAGAGTAGGTTATCATGTTCATACGGACTTATTAAGCTATATATCTTACCCTACTTCCTTTCTCATTTTTTATAGTTCCATGAAGCTAGCTCGAGTTGGAGATCGCCGGAGATCCTATCACACTATCAAGCTATCATTTCTTGTATTAATGAATTCAAGTGTTTTGAGTTTATGGCATGTATAGGGACTTGGTCTTTTGGTCATATGTGTTGGCTTATAATGATTCGTGGTTCATTCTGTATACAGCCTTGGAAGTTGGTTAATGTTGGTTATGAGTATATTTATATTAATGTCATTTGTGAGTGTGGAAACTTGCATAATTTGATGTAGAAAGGTTGATGTTCTAAGCATGATTAATAATGGTATGAGAATGACATATTATTGTCTTGGTTTTGGTTGTTTGGCTGCTCTTACATCCTTGAATTTGTGTCATGTGATGTTGTGTAGATGTTTGCAAGTGAGGGTGGCAAATTGGCTTGGTAAATAGCCTTGTTTTTGTCCACACGGGTAGACACGGGCGTGTTTCTAGGCCATGTGTGACCTCTGCACCTAAATTATTGCAAAACAGAATGCTATACATCGAGCACACGAGTATAAGACACGACCGTATGAAGGACACGGCCTCAAGACACAGGCGTGTGCCATGGCAATGTGACTTCAATTTGCTCTTGGGTGACAAACAGAGATTTACACGGGTTAGGGACACGGGCATGTGTGGCCACACGGCTTGCCCATACAGGTGTGCCCCAGGCCACACGGGCATGTGACCCCTGTTTAGGCAAAAATTTTCTAAGTGTTGTAAAGTTTTCTAAAGTTCTCGATTTAATCCTGAATTACTTCCAAAGCATGTTGGGCCTCGTAGGCTTGTGTTAGGGACTTTATGCTCAATTTCAAAAAGTTTTAATTTGGATGAAAATTTATGACTCAGAAATGTATGTTTGCTTGTGTTTAAGTCCGATATTGCTTCGTACACTGTTCCAGCATCAAACACGAGTAAGGGGTTATACATATTTCTAGAGCTGCTCAAGCAAAAGCTGCTCCAAAAGTTATTGAATTAAACGCAATGTCTGAACTTAATGCTCAAGTTTCTTCTCTTGCAAATATGATAAAGCGTATTGAAGGGACTAGTGACGTTGCACCTATACAAGTCGTTCAACAAGTTGATGTTCCTACCTTTTGTTGTGAGATTTGTAGTGACAACCACAACTATGAAGATTGTCCACAACATGCAAAGAATGCCTTTTATGTCAGTAACATCTGCAACAATTCTTATGGCTCCTCTTATAATAATTCTTCATGCAATCAATAGTTTTGGGGAACTTAGAATGCTAGAAAAATGCTACAACATTCCCATATGGGAATATATGTACTCAAGGCAATTACAATTCAAGATAAGGGAATTACAATCAACAATAGTAGAACTACAATCAACACACTTAGATGCATCCACAGCAAATCTAAATGTATCCACACCAGAATTAGACGCAGCCACAACACTCTTCAATGCTAAATCAGCATGTTCAAGAACATCGACAATAGCAGTACACACAAGCTTCTCCTTCTGACCTGTTAGCAGCTCTTGAGGCTTTAATGCGGGAGCATATGGCTCACACAGAAGCTATTGTATAAGGGAATTCATCTTCTATTCCGGCATTGAAGGCACAATTAGGACAAATTGCTTTGAATCTGAATACTCAACCACCGGGCACACTGCCTAGTGACATGAAGAATCCCAGCCTGAAAGGGAAAGAACACTAGTAGGCTATCACTCTTAGGAGTGGTAAACAAACTAGCAAGGTGACTATAATAGCATCTCAAGATACTGATGAAGTGATCCCTGGCGAGATGGTTGAAGCTGAAGAGCTTATCGATGTACCAGACAAATAAGTTCTACAAGTTGTCACTCATATGCCGAATGTTCGACCCTTAAAACTGTGGGCGCAATCAAAGGTGTCAGCACAATCAGATGTATCTCCACCTTTACCTTTTCCAAAAGGATTCAGGAAGAATGAGTAGGATAAGCAGTACCAACAGTTTTTGAACATACTAAAGCAACTTCAGGTTAATATTCCTTTATTAGATGCTCTTATGAAAATTCTAAATTATGGGAAATTTATGAATGAGCTCTTGTCCAAAAAGAAGAAGTTCAATGATATGGAAACTATTGCACTCACAGATGGCTGTAGTGCTATTTTGACAAATTAGTTACCCCCCAAATTGAAAGATCGTGGGAGTTGTACTATCCCATGTTTAATTGTCGATCATTATTTGGGCAAGGCTTCATGCAACTTGGGAGCTAGCATCAACCTAATGCCACTATCTACTTTTAGAAAGTTGGGAATTGGTCACATGAAACCTACTACAGTGACATTGCAACTAGCTGATCGATCATTGGCTCAACCTGAAGGGCAAATCAAAGATATCTTAGTTCATGTGGATAAATTTATTTTTTCCAGTTAATTTTATCATACTTGACTGCAAGGCAGATAAGGAGGTTCCCAAAATATTAGGACGACTATTTTTAGACAGCAAATGAACTCTTATTGATGTTTACAAAGGTGAATGATGAGCACGTTACTTTCAATGTTTTTGAATCTATTGAATGCAAGGATACATAAGAATGCCATATAGTCGATGTGCTAGATGATCTAATTAAGGAAGAATTGAATGACCAAAGTACAATACTTTCTAAGGAGTTTGTAGTGACATCTAATGATGAATTCTTAGATAATTGTGACAGCATTGCTGAAGCTAATAATATTGAACTCAGGCATGGATGGCAGATTGAATCCTTAGACTTAGCCAACAGAATAGCTCCAATTTTCAAGCCTTTTATAGACAAAGCGCCTACTTTGGAATTGGAATCACTACCTACTTATCTTAAATATGTCTTTTTTGGTGATAAAAATACTCTCCCAGTTATTGTCTCCGCGACACTGGATGTAACTCAAGAAGAGAAATCGGTCCATATTCTTAAGCAACATAAATAAGCTATTGCTTGGAGTATTATCGATATTCAAGGAATTAGTCTATTTTTTTGCACGCACAAGATCAAGATGGAAAATGAAGGCAAGAAATTGATTGAGCAACAAAGAAGATTAAACGAGAAGATAAAGGAAGTTGGTAAGAAATAAATTATAAAATGGCTTGAGGTTAGAATTATTTACCCTATTTCTGATAGCAGTTGGGTAAGTCTAGTGCAATGTGTTCCGAAAAAGAGTGGCATCATTGTGGTTAGCAACGACAAAGACAAATTAATTCCTACGTGCATTCCTATGGGATGGCGAGTCTATATGGATTATCACAAGCTTAATGCTACCACAAGGAATGACCACTTCCCACTTCTTTTCATTGACCAAATGTTGGACAGGTTTGCTGGAAGAGCCTATTACTGCTTTTTAGAGGGCTATCCTGGGTATAATCAAATTGCTATTGCACTAGAGGATAAAAAGAAAACAACTTTCACCTGTCCTTTTAGTACATTTTCTTTTCGCCGTATGCATTTTGGTCTTTACAATGCACCAGCCATATTTTAAAAGTGCATGATGACAATATTCTCAGATATGATTGAAGATTCTTTAGAGGTTTTTATGGATGATTTCTTATTTTATGGGAATGATTTTTATTATTATGCTGACAATTTGGATGAAGTGTTGCAACGATGTGAAGACACACATGTGACAGCCCAAAATTGACCCTAGTCGGGAAGTGGTTTCGGGACCACAAAACCGAGTCATAAAAATAATTGATTTCCATATTCTATGCTTATTATGTGTGTACATGAGTATGTGGAAGTTTCATTCTCCAATTTTGCCAATTGCATGAGAAATTATTAAACAGGGATTGATATGAGACATGGTGAAAATATGATAGGCTAATTTAAAATGGTCTATTAATGCATGTTGTGAAAATGATGGGTTTGCATGTCAAATTACCCAAAATTTGAGCTAGTGGTTGGCCATGCTATGGGTGGAAACATGTTGGGAACATGTTGGCCTAGTGAGGTATGTAGGAAAAAAATAAAATAAGGGGCATGGGCATAAAATAATGAAAAGGAGTATGATGAATACAAAAAAAAAATGTGTGTAGTTGTTTTCCCCCCCCATTGCCGTGAGCTAAAGAAAAGAAAGGAAAAAATTTTTGTTCATCCTTTCTCATCTTCATTTAGCCGAAACTAGAAAGAAAAAAAACAAAGAAAAAAAAATGCTCATCCTTTGGTTCATCCTTGGCCAAAAATTTTAAGGAGGAAGGAAGAAGAAAGGTTGAAGAGGCTCGGCCATGCATGTAGCTAGGCTAAGGTATGTTTGATGATGTTCCATGAGATGCATGCATGTTTTAGTTGTTAGCTTGAGTTCTACCTAGCCCATGGTCTAAATCTTGCTATGTGATGGAAATGACACTCGGCCATGGATGCATCATTCTTGGTTGATGTTTGATGTTGTGGTGATGAGGCATGGAGATGAGTTAAGATTCGGCCTAGGTGGAGTTTGTGTTAATGCCATTGCATGCTAAATATGAAGCTTGTTAATGATGCATGTGATGGTGGCTTGATGATTCTTGAACCTCCTTTTTAGCATTTTTGAGTGAGCACATATGTGCATTGGTTGCTAAATGGAGAAGAATCGGCTAGCAAGTTGTGTGCTAAGGCCGAATATAACTTTTGCATGTTAATGAGCAATGCATGTGTTAAATTGATGGAAAGGGAGAGGATGCTTTACTAGTGTGTATATATGTGTATTAGCCAAGTTTTGAACTTGAAGCAAAAGGGTGTTTAGTCAATACAAGTGACCATACTTGTAGAATGTATTAAGTGTTGAAATCGGCCCCAAAATAGACATGCATATTCGGCCAAGGGGGAAAAATTAGCTAAAATGTTGAGTTTGATTCATGATTCCGTACATATGTGACTTTAATGTCTAATGTATAAATATGGGCTAAGTGCCTTGTGTTCCTCTTTTCGATGCTCAAATGATTAAATCAATTTATTTGTTTAATTAAGCTCAAGAGCAAAGGGGAACTAAATCCGATAAAGGGAAGGAAAAAGTGGTCGAATAGCTATCGGAATCGTTCGACAACACCCGAGGTAAGTTCTTGAGTAAAAGAGCTTAAATTATGATGTGATTAGATCATGTTTTGAGCAAATTAAAATCATGCTCTTTGTGTGGCTATTGAGCCGAATTTGCAAGAATGATAAATGTCTTGTGTTTGAGTTTTGCTAACAAAAATGAAATACGAATGGGCCATGATTTATTGTTAAATGTGCATGGTTATTTGAATGCTGTCCGGGCTAAGTCCCGAAGGCTTGTGCTAAGTGACAATATCCGGACTAAGATCCGAAGGCATTTGTGCGAGATACTAATTCCGGGCTAAGCCCGAAGGCATTTGTGCGAGTTACTAAATCCGGGTTAAGTCCCGAAGGCATTTGTTCGAGTTACTAAATCCGGGTTAAGTCCCGAAGGCATTTGTGCGAGTTACTAAATCCGGGTTAAGTCCCGAAGGCATTTGTGCGAATTACTATAACCGGGCTATGTCCCGAAGGCATTTGAGCGAGGAGCTATATCCGGTTAAATTCCGAAGGTACATGATTTGGGAATGAATGAACTTGCTGTAAAATTCCAGTTAATACTCTCGAAACATCCCAACATTGAGGTATGTTTCGTATGTGCTTGAATTTAGTTGAGCCCTTACAAATAAGTATTCGCTCAGTTGATAAACGAGCTACCGGCCTTTGGTTGAGTTGATCTTTTGTGTATGTACATAAGGGTTGGTAATGTGAAGCAAGTATGATATCGAAAATTTGTGCATATGAAATTATCCGTTTAGCCATATGAATGCTATACTTTTGTTGTGCTGGAATTCCTTGCTCAAAACTTACTAAGCATAAATTGTTTATTCCGTTTCATTGCTCCTCTGTTTTATAGATTTGGTTCTCCAGCTATCGGACTCGGGATCTTGAGGTCAAAGTCGCCCACACTATCAAAGCCCCCTTTTGGTACAATTTTGGTTGAACTTCGAAATGGCATGTATAGGACTACCTGTTTGTTGTGGGTCGTGGACCCTTTGGACTTGTATAATTTTTGATAGCCATGCGAAAATGGCTTATATGTGTTTGAGTATAATGTTATAATCATTTGGTGTGGATATGCTTGACAAGGATTGGCCATGGGGATGGTTAATCACTTTCATAAATTGTGCTATTTATGCAAAAAGGGCTAGTTGAATCATGGAAACCATGAAATAGGTAAAGTCTACCTTAAAGGCAGATGCTGACAGCAGCAGTGAGGTAGATTTGGAAAATCACTAAAAATATCAGGAATGGATTTAAATAGTGAATAAATTATGTAAACAAACCTTGATGAATCTACTTTCATAGGAAAGTAACGAAACAATCATACGGACAGTATGTTAAGAGATATTCAGGTTCTCGTGAGACAGGGCCAGAACGGTTTCTGGATTTCCTGTTCCGACTTTGGAAATTCATTAAAAATTAACCAGAGATAATTAGGAGTCATACCATATATGTATAGATTCTTCTCTGAGTCTAGTTTCTATAGAAACAAACGGCATCAGTATTGGAGCCCTGTACAAGGAGATATCCAAGTCGTAATGCGCAAAGGTCAGGGTAGTCGATCCCTGTAACATGGGAGAATTTGACTAATAAACTGTACTAATTGGCCCGACCAAAAATTCTAGAAAAAAATATGTAGATTGGCATATGAGTCTAGTTTCAGGGAAAAATCACGAAACTGATTTTCGAGTTGTGAAACTCAGGATATGATTTTTAAAGCGACTATTACGCAGATTGGCAGTGTCTGGAAAATTTTTAAAAGTCTGTTAACACCTCGTATTCGACTCCGGTGACGGTCTCGGGTTCGGGGTGTTACATTTGATTGGTATCAGAGCTACGGTTTAGTCGATTCTAGGACTACCTAATGCGTTGGGTCTAGCTATACATGCCATTTTATGTGATTACTTGATAGTGTGTTGATTTCTGACAATTGTAAATGTGTTTATTTATAGTAATGGATCCTGATCCCGACCGAGAGGTAGCTGATGATCTTGAGAGTGTAGCGCCTGCTCTCGCACAAGGGACAGCGCCGGCGGACTCTCAACCTAATGCTAGTTCGAATGGACGGAGAAATGTCAGAAAAGTTTTGATCAACTAAAAACTTATTTGACTGAAGCTCCAATTTTAGTGCAACCCGAATCAGGCAAAGAGTTTGTCATTTATAGTGACGCATCCCTACTTGGGTTGGGTTGCGTATTGATGCAAGAAGGTCGAGTGGTGGCCTATGCGTCGAGACAATTAAAGCCACATGAGAAAAATTATCCGACCCATGATCTTGAACTAGCTGCCATCGTATTTGCCTTAAAAATATGGCGACATTACTTATTTGGTGAAAAGTGCCATGTATTTTCGGATCACAAAAGTCTCAAAAATTTGATGACTCAAAGAGACTTAAATCTGCGACAAAGACGTTGGCTTGAGTTGTTGAAAGATTACGAGCTTGTCATTGATTACCACCCGGGAAAGGCTAATGTGGTTGCGGACGCCTTAAGCCGGAAATCATTGTTTGCTTTACGAGCGATGAATGTGCACTTGTCTGTTCTACCCGACAATGTGTTAATAGCTGAATTAAAAGCCAAACCATTATTGATTCATCAAATTCGTGAAGCCCAGAAAGTTGATGATGAATTGGTTGCAAAACGGGCTGAGTGTGCTCCGAACAAGGAATCGGAGTTTCAAATTGATGATGATGATTGTTTGAGGTTCAGAAGTCGTTTTTGTGTTCCAAGGAATTCGGAACTCATTTCGATGATTCTGAACGAAGCCCATTGTAGCCGAATGTCAATTCACCCGGGGAGTACGAAAATGTACAACGATTTGAAACGTTGGTTTTGGTGGCATGGTATGAAACGAGACATCTCCGACTTTGTTTCGAGATGATTAATATGTCAACAAGTGAAAGCGGAACATCAAGTGCCTTCAGGATTACTTCAGCCGATCATGATACCCGAGTGGAAATGGGATCGAGTCACAATGGACTTTGTGTCTGGACTGCCATTGTCAACAAGTAAGAAGGATGTGATTTGGGTTGTTGTCGATAGACTGACTAAGTCGGCTCACTTTATCCCCGTGTGTATGGATTTTTCATTGGATAGACTAGCTGAATTGTACGTTTCTCAGATTGTGAGATTACACGGGGTACCTATTTCTATCGTGTCGAATAGAGATCCGAGATTCACCTCACGATTTTGGAAGAAATTGCAAGAAGCTTTGGGTACCAAGCTGCATTTTAGCACTGCTTTTCACCCCCAAACCGATGGTCAATCCGAGCGGATAATTCAGATACTTGAGGATATGTTGAGATGTTGCATCCTCGAGTTCAGTAGTTCATGAGAACGGTATTTACCTTTGATTGAATTCGCTTACAACAATAGTTTTCAATCAAGTATTAAGATGGCACCTTACGAGGCTTTGTACGGTCGTAAATGCCGTACACCATTGTTTTGGACCGAGCTCGGTGAAAGTAAAATTTTCGGAGTTGATTTGATTAAGGATGCCGAACAGAAAGTAAAGGTAATCTGTGAAAGTCTGAAAACAGCCACAGATCGTCAAAAAAATCGTATGCGGATTTGAAACGAAAGGACATTGAATATCAAGTGGGAGATAAAGTGTTCCTTAAAGTTTCGCCTTGGAAAAAGGTACTCAGGTTTGGCCGTAAGGGCAAGTTGAGCCCGAGATTCATTGGGCCGTACGAAATCTCCGAACGAGTTGGTCCGGTTGCGTATAGATTCATTTTGCCCCCTGAGCTTGAAAAGATTCACGACGTCTTTCATGTTTCGATGCTTCGACGCTATCGATCTGATCCATCGCACATAATTAGCCCATCAGAGGTTGAAATTCAAGCCGATATGAGTTATGAAGAAGAGCCGATGCGTATCCTAGCTCGTGAAGTGAAGGAGTTGCGAAACAAAAGGGTTCCGTTAGTGAAGGTGTTATGGCTCAAACACGGGATCGAGGAAGCTACTTGGGAAACCGAGAGCTCGATGAAAGAACGATACCCAAACCTATTTACCGGTAAGATTTTCGGGGACGAAAATTTCTTAAGTGGGGGAGAGTTGTGACAGCCCAAAATTGACCCTAGTCGGGAAGTGGTTTCGGGACCACAAAACCGAGTCATAAAAATAATTGATTTCCATATTCTATGCTTATTATGTGTGTACATGAGTATGTGGAAGTTTCATTCTCCAATTTTGCCAATTGCATGAGAAATTATTAAACAGAGATTGATATGAGACATGGTGAAAATATGATAGGCTAATTTAAAATGGTCTATTAATGCATGTTGTGAAAATGATGGGTTTGGATGTCAAATTACCCAAAATTTGAGCTAGTGGTTGGCCATGCTATGGGTGGAAACATGTTGGGAACATGTTGGCCTAGTGAGGTATGTAGGAAAAAAATAAAATAAGGGGCATGGGCATAAAATAATGAAAAGGAGTATGATGAATACAAAAAAAAAATGTGTGTAGTTGTTTTCCCCCCTATTGCCGTGAGCTAAAGAAAAGAAAGGAAAAAATTTTTGTTCATCCTTTCTCATCTTCATTTAGCCGAAACTAGAAAGAAAAAAAAACAAAGAAAAAAAAATGCTCATCCTTTGGTTCATCCTTGGCCAAAAATTTTAAGGAGGAAGGAAGAAGAAAGGTTGAAGAGGTTCGGCCATGCATGTAGCTAGGCTAAGGTATGTTTGATGATGTTCCATGAGATGCATGCATGTTTTAGTTGTTAGCTTGAATTCTACCTAGCCCATGGTCTAAATCTTGCTATGTGATGGAAATGACACTCGGCCATGGATGCATCATTCTTGGTTGATGTTTGATGTTGTGGTGATGAGGCATGGAGATGAGTTAAGATTCGGCCTAGGTGGAGTTTGTGTTAATGCCATTGCATGCTAAATATGAAGCTTGTTAATGATGCATGTGATGGTGGCTTGATGATTCTTGAACCTCCTTTTTAGCATTTTTGAGTGAGCACATATGTGCATTGGTTGCTAAATGGAGAAGAATCGGCTAGCAAGTTGTGTGCTAAGGCCGAATATAACTTTTGCATGTTAATGAGCAATGCATGTGTTAAATTGATGGAAAGGGAGAGGATGCTTTACTAGTGTGTATATGTGTGTATTAGCCAAGTTTTGAACTTGAAGCAAAAGGGTGTTTAGTCAATACAAGTGACCATACTTGTAGAATGTACTAAGTGTTGAAATCGGCCCCAAAATAGACATGCATATTCGGCCAAGGGGGAAAAATTAGCTAAAATGTTGAGTTTGATTCATGATTCCGTACATATGTGACTTTAATGTCTAATGTATAAATATGGGCTAAGTGCCTTGTGTTCCTCTTTTCGATGCTCAAATGATTAAATCAATTTATTTGTTTAATTAAGCTCAAGAGCAAAGGGGAACTAAATCCGATAAAGGGAAGGAAAAAGTGGTCGAATAGCTATCGGAATCGTTCGACAACACCCGAGGTAAGTTCTTGAGTAAAAGAGCTTAAATTATGATGTGATTAGATCATGTTTTGAGCAAATTAAAATCATGCTCTTTGTGTGGCTATTGAGCCGAATTTGCAAGAATGATAAATGTCTTGTGTTTGAGTTTTGCTAACGAAAATGAAATACGAATGGGCCATGATTTATTGTTAAATGTGCATGGTTATTTGAATGCTGTCCGGGCTAAGTCCCGAAGGCTTGTGCTAAGTGACAATATCCGGACTAAGATCCGAAGGCATTTGTGCGAGATACTAATTCCGGGCTAAGCCCGAAGGCATTTGTGCGAGTTACTAAATCCGGGTTAAGTCCCGAAGGCATTTGTGCGAGTTACTAAATCCGGGTTAAGTCCCGAAGGCATTTGTGCGAGTTACTAAATCCGGGTTAAGTCCCGAAGGCATTTGTGCGAATTACTATAACCGGGCTATGTCCCGAAGGCATTTGAACGAGGAGCTATATCCGGTTAAATTCCGAAGGTACATGATTTGGGAATGAATGAACTTGCTGTAAAATTCCAGTTAATACTCTCGAAATATCCCAACATTGAGGTATGTTTCGTATGTGCTTGAATTTAGTTGAGCCCTTACAAATAAGTATTCGCTCAGTTGATAAACGAGCTACCGGCCTTTGGCTGAGTTGATCTTTTGTGTATGTACATAAGGGTTGGTAATGTGAAGCAAGTATGATATCGAAAATTTGTGCATATGAAATTATCCGTTTAGCCATATGAATGCTATACTTTTGTTGTGCTGGAATTCCTTGCTCAAAACTTACTAAGCATAAATTGCTTATTCCGTTTCATTGCTCCTCTGTTTTATAGATTTGGTTCTCCAGCTATCGGACTCGGGATCTTGAGGTCAAAGTCGCCCACACTATCAAAGCCCCCTTTTGGTACAATTTTGGTTGAACTTCGAAATGGCATGTATAGGACTACCCGTTTGTTGTGGGTCGTGGACCCTTTGGACTTGTATAATTTTGGATAGCCATGCGAAAATGGCTTATATGTGTTTGAGTATAATGTTATAATCATTTGGTGTGGATATGCTTGACAAGGATTGGCCATGGGGATGGTTAATCACTTTCATAAATTGTGCTATTTATGCAAAAAGGGCTAGTTGAATCATGGAAACCATGAAATAGGTAAAGTCTACCTTAAAGGCAGATGCTGACAGCAGCAGTGAGGTAGATTTGGAAAATCACTAAAAATATCAGGAATGGATTTAAATAGTGAATAAATTATGTAAACAAACCTTGATGAATCTACTTTCATAGGAAAGTAACGAAACAATCATACGGACAGTATGTTAAGAGATATTCAGGTTCTCGTGAGACAGGGCCAGAACGGTTTCTGGATTTCCTGTTCCGACTTTGGAAATTCATTAAAAATTAACCAGAGATAATTAGGAGTCATACCATATATGTATAGATTCTTCTCTGAGTCTAGTTTCGAAAGAAACAAACGGCATCAGTATTGGAGCCCTGTACAAGGAGATATCCAAGTCGTAATGCGCAAAGGTCAGGGTAGTCGATCCCTGTAACATGGGAGAATTTGACTAATAAACTGTACTAATTGGCCCAACCAAAAATTCTAGAAAAAAATATGTAGATGGGCATATGAGTCTAGTTTCAGGGAAAAATCACGAAACTGATTTTCGAGTTGTGACACTCAAGATATGATTTTTAAAGCGACTATTACGCAGATTGGCAGTGTCTGGAAAATTTTTAAAAGTCTGTTAACACCTCGTATTCGACTCCGGTGACGGTCTCGGGTTCGGGGTGTTACAACACATCTTGTTCTAAATTGGGAAAAATGTCATTTCATGGTAACTGAAGGCATTGTGTTAGGCCATCGCATCTCTAAACAAGGCATTGAAGTAGATAAAGCAAAAGTGGAAATCATTGAGAAATTACCTCCACTGACAAATGTGAAAGATATTCGTAGTTTTCTTGGGCATGGGGGTTTTACTGAAGAGTTATTAGAGATTTATCAAAAATTGCAAAGCCCTTATGCTCATTACTGGAGAAAAATTGAAAATTCCTCTTTGACAATGTATATCTAGATGCATTCATTCAATTAAAGACACAGCTAGTAAATGCACCCATTGTTGTTGCACCAGATTGGTCTCAACCTTTTGAAGTTATGTGCGATGCAAGCGACTTTACTGTGGGTGCTGTTCTAGGACAACGTAAGGGAAAAAATTTCACGCCATCTATTATGCTAGAAAAACTCTTAGAGTGGCTCAAATAAATTATACCACTACAGAGAAAGAATTGTTGGCTGTAGTATTTGTTTTCGACAAGTTTTGTTCTTATCTTGTCGGCACAAAGGTTACTGTATTTACTAACCACTCAGAGTTGAGATATCTTTTTGTGAAGATGGATGCAAAACCAAGAATGATACACTGGATCCTACTGTTGCAAGAATTGGACATCGAGATAAAAGACCACAAGGGTTTAGAGAATCAAGTTGCAAGCCATCTATCTTGATTGGAAGTTGGCAGCAAAGATGGAAACATACTTCAAATTGTCGGTGCATTCCTAGATGAGAAGTTATTTGCTGTAGATGCAACCCTTTGGTATGCGGATTTGGTTAATTATCTAGTGTGTGGGAAACTCCCATTAGGTGTCACAGACCATAAAAAAGAAAGATTTTTTCATGAAGTAATGAAGTATCATTGGAACGAGACGTATTTATTCAAGGTATGCAATGACAACATTATTCGGTGCTGTGTTCCAGAAGAGGAGATGCTTTCAATCCTAAAACACTGTCATGATGCTCTTTATGGAGGTCATTTCGGTGGCATGCAAACTGTTACTAAGATTCTCCAATAAGGATTCTACTGCCCTTCATTATTAAAAGATGCCTATAATTTTGTGAATTAATGTGATAGGTATCAGTGCACTGGTTTTATACCCCGACGGAAATGTTGCAGTAGCCAATTAAGGAGGTTGAATTGTTTGATGTTTTGGATATGGATTTTATGGGACCATTTCCAAGTTGATTTGGAAATCTTTATATCTTAGTAGTTGTTGACTACGTCTTGATGTGGGTTGAAGCTGTTACAGTCCCAAAGGATGATGCAAAGACAGTGCTTAATTTTTTTTACAAGCATATACTCACCCGCTTTGGCACACGAAAGGCATTCATTAGTGATCAGGGTACACACTTTCATTGCAACCAAGTGGTAGGCGCACTGAAGAGATATGGAGTTCATCATAGAATGGCTACTACTTATCATCTGCAAACTTATGGCCAAGCTGAAGTATTAAATCGATAAATTAAAAACATTCTTAAGAAGGTTGTGAACCCTTTGAGGAAATATTGGTCTTCCAGACTGGATAACGCTTTATGGGCATTGCAGACAGCATACAAAACTACATTAAGGATGTCACCTTATCAATTCGTTTTTTCGAAAGCATGTCACTTGCCAATTGAATTAGAGCACAAAGCAATATGGACAATTAAGTAGGTGAACATGGACTATGAAGCTACTGGAAAGAAAAGGCTGTTGGATATTACTGAACTAAAGGAGATTAGGTGAAATGCCAATGGAAATGCTACAATTTACAAGGAAAAGACCAAATGAGGCCATGATAAAATTATTTTGTAGCGACAATTTCTCGTAGGTCAACAAGTTTTATTATTCAATTCTAGACTGACACTACACTCGGGTAAATTGAGCTCATGTTAATCTGGACCTTTCGAAGTTGTCAAAGTATTTTCTCATGGTGCAATCACAATAAGAGATTTACATGATGGACAGCGGTTAAAACACTATTTTGGGAATATTAATCAAAAGTAAGTAAAGACCATTAAATTGGTTGAAAATTTTTAATTTTTATTGAATTTATCATTATATGATTTTATTTTATTTTTTTTGTTTTTGTTCAAGTTTGTTTTACTTTTTTTTGTTCTTTTTTTTTTGCAGAATGATTAGGTACCATTGACGACACACTTGGGCTTTATTGTCAACGCAATTCTTACTATTGTAATGTCATTTATGACACATCAAGAGTGAGGACATATCACCTAATGAGTGATCTAAGGACTGTGCGAAGCCTAAAGAAAAGAAGAGAAAAAGCTCTAAAGACAAAAAGAGCAAGAAGGAGGAGAAAAGAAGAGGAAGAAGAAACATCGTGTAGCCACATTGATGGTCGAGGAAAATTAAGTTAATTTATTTTAACTTTTAGCTAAAGTTTTCATGCATTGCATGTAACTATAATTTTTAGTGCATATTGTCATTGCATTTTTATTGTAATTGCATTTTAATGTTAGTTCATATGGGGTTTGGAAATAAACCCACATTGTAACACCCCTTACCCATATCCGACGCTGGGATAGGGTTCGAGGCGTTACCAGACTAAAACATAAACATTCATGCAAAACTGAGCCATCAAAAGTTTGCCCAAATTAAAACCATTCATTAACATACAATTCGTCCCTTATATGGGCCCACGAGGCCCAAAACATAAATTGGGTGTGGTTCGGGACTCAATGAGAACTTTCAAAACTTTTACAACACTTAAAAAATTTTCTTCTTTTAGAGGGTCACATGCCCATACGGGTAGGCCGTATGGTCACATACGCCCGTGTGGCTTCGGACACGCCCGTGTGGCTTGGGACACACCCGTGTCCTCAGCCCGTGTACCTTTGTGTTTATGACGTCATCAACATAATAGGGTCACATGGCGAAATCACGCGCTCGCGTGCTAGGCCATGTGGCGAATTTAATTTTCATGAATTTTCATAAATAAGGTGCAGACTTCATACGGCCAGGGCACACGCCCATTGGGCAGACCACGTTTCACACATAGCCTAGACATATGCCCGTGTTCTACTCGTATGGACAACTTTGAGGCTACTTTCCAAGTCAATTGCCACCTTTATTTACTTAAACACAAACATCATTTCAAGGAACTTATCATGGCATAAATGAGTACTTAAACATCCTCAAACAAGTCATGATTATGGCAATATCATATTAATGTATACATGCACAAGACACCATACTTTGTCAAGCCCAACTTGCCAATTCTCATTCAAACCTTGGTTATCATCATATTAAACAAACCCCAATTTAATCATCAAGCATTCATAGTCACAGCAGAAGTCATCACATACACACAACCACCAACCACATCACAAATGCATAGGGACATGCATGCATGAATAAATAGGCTTACAACCCAATAATCAATATAAGCCATGTCTCATGGCCATATAGAAAATGAATTATAATATTATCATAAGCCAACACTTTTGGCTAACCAATATGACACATAACAAAATGACCAAGTCCCCTATACATGCCATACTCAAAGAACTTGAATTCACTATACCCAAAAGATTAGTTCGACAGTGTGAATCAAGCTCCGACGTCCTTCGATCCCGAGCTAGCTTGGCAATACTACAAGAATATGGAAAAGAAAGGGGAGTAAGCATAAAGCTTAGTAAGTTTGCATGTAAATAATTAACAATGTCAATCATGCATTATTATACACATAACATAGTATAATTTATCACAATGTCATCAAGTATCATAGATACATCTTAAATCATGTCATTTACATAGTGTACAATAAAACTCATGATCATGATACATTCATTCACTTCTTGCCAAGGTCTCATCGATTCATAATCTCAATATTTATGAGCTTTGTACCTGTACCCTTCCAACATGATCATACCTTGTCATTTCTTTTACATAATCTTTGGATTACCCGTTGAACCTCTTGGAATACTAAAGGATACCTGGGAAATCTAATACACATAATAAGATGTCAATGTCATATCCCAAATATGGTCTTACATGGGATCACATATCAATGCCGATAACCCAACTATGGTCTTACACGATGTCTCATATCGATGTCATTTACATAGTGTACAATAAAACTCATGATCATGATACATTCATTCACTTCTTACCGAGGACTTATCGATTCATAATCTCAATATTTATGAGCGTTGTGTACATACATGTACCTTTCCAACATGATCATACCTTTTCATTTCTTTGACATAATCTTTGGATTACCCGTTGAACCTCTTGGAATACTAAAGGATACTCGGGAAATCTAATACACATAGTAAGATGTCAAGGCCATATCCCAAATATGGTCTTACATGGGATCACATATCGATGCCGATAGCCCAACTATGGTCTTACACGATGTCTCATATTGATGTCATTTACATAATGTATTATAAAACTCATGATCATGATACATTCATTCACTTCTTACCGAGGTCTCATCAATTCATAATCTCAATATTTATGAGCTTTGTGGACATACCTGTACCTTTCCAACATGATCATACCTTGTCATTTCTTTGCCATAATCTTTGGATTACCCGTTGAACCTCTTGGAATACCAAAGGATACTCGGGAAATCTAATACACATAGTAAGATCTCAATGCCATATCCCAGATATGGTCTTACATGGGATCACATATCGATGCTGATAACCCAGTTATGGTCTTACACGATGTCTCATATCGATGCCATATCCCAGATATGGTCTTATACGAAGTTTCATTTTTGAAGCCATGTCTCAGACATGGTCTTATACGAAACCACATGCTGATGCCATATCCTAGATATGGTCTTATACGGGATCTCAATAACCCTAATGTATTAACATTCGTTTCCTATCTATTCCTAAGGTTCAACTAGGATTTTGAGGTACCAAATCTTCGTCGAATCGTCATTGAGTCATCATTAGCCAAATCCATTGAGACAAATATACATTTCATGCATTATCAAATTATTAAATATGTAATAGCATAATGTTGAATTATTTACACACGAACTTAACTCGGTACTAAAATATGGCTAACTATTCGATTTAGTCCGCAACTTTGTTCATTCCTCGCTTTAAGTCCAAACTCTATTTTTCTTGATCTGTAATAGCAAATTTCACTTATTTAATTATCACATTGTTCAAACAGCCCATAAATCATACTTTGGAAAAATTATAATTTTACCCTTAAACTTTCACATATATACAAATTAGTCCCTAGGTTCGTAAAATGAAATGCACTCATTTTCTTTGTTACCTAAGCCTAGCCGAACCTATATCATACTTATAACAGCCCACGTTTTCTTTCAAATCAGATTTTTACTACCTATTTTACAACTTTTACAAAAAGGTTCTTTTTAGGTGTTTTCATGAAAAATCACATTGTAAAAAATGTTTATCACATATCAAACTTTCATATTTCTTTATTAAACATCAAAATACATTCATGCCACACATGGGTAACTTTTTGAACATGAACCCTAGCTCAAAATAATGGTAAAAATAGCTATATCGGTTGATAACAACTTCAAAAATGCAAAGAACATTAAAAATGGGGCTAGGATTGACTTACAATCAAGCTTGGAAAGTGAAGAAACCCTAGCTATGGTGACCTAGGAATTTCGGCTATGGTATGGAGAAGATGAGAAAATTTTGACTTGATTTTCCCTTTTTATTCTTTTAATTACCAAATGACCAAAATGCCCTTTTTACTAAACTCTTAAATTTTATCCATGTGTGCCCATTTTTGTCCATAAAAATAGAAATTGGGAAAATTTCTATTTAAGTACCTCTAATTAATAATCCAAAGCTATTTCATACTTAAAGCTTCTAGAACTCACATTTTGCAACTTTTGCAATTTAGTCATAAATGTCAAATTAAACATTTTATCAATAAAATTTCTTCATGAAATTTTCACACAATTATGAAAACATGTCATGGACCTCAAAACAATCATAAAGCAAATATTTCTACTTCAAATTTGTGGTCTCAAAACCATTATTCTGACTAAGCCCAAAATTGAGATGTTTTACACATTTCAAAAAAAAATTGAGTTTAATGAAGCATGCAAGGTTTATTTATGGTTAATGCAAATGTGTTTGAAAATTTTTGTTACATTTGATGCTTAATTCTTAAATCATGTGAATTATCAATGAATGAGTTGGATAAATTTGACTGAATATTGTATCTTCAATTCTTTGATGAATGATTTAGGTTGCATTAGTAATGGATGACTAGTAGCATTCCTTGAATCTTGAATGAATCTGCATTTTACAACTGCTTATATATATATTGTTATGAGTAAGAGACACTCCAAAGTGGGTGTATTGTGAAATGTTAAAGAGGGAACACTCCAACACAAGAGTTAGAAAAATTAATCAGGCCAAAGGCTGTTGCTGCATGAGTGTGTGTCGGTTCAATTACATACTCCTTAGGGGTTTGTTGCACTTCATCGTTACTTCTTAGGAGAAAGGGTACAGTAATGCAACGATATCCCTTGTTCATAAAAAAAGGGACATATATTGTACAATAAATGTTGTATTGGTAGATAGGATTTAGGATTTAAAGCATGATGCTGGTTTTGATGAAGTTGTAATCTTATTCATTCTTACTTATGTATTGTCGATGAAATATTCTGTCATCTGAATGTGACTCATTCATTGGGATTTTAGGTGACTCAAGTTGCTAGAATGACCGCTTGCCTTAGTGAATTCTTATGTAGCCTTACTAGTTTCTATTTTAGTTGAAGACAAGTAAAAACTCAAGTTTGGGGGTGTGATAGTATTAGAAAGAGCATATGTTTTCTCCCTACTTATTAGTTAATTTGTCCCCATTTAGTTATATTTATCACATATTTTAGCATTTTTAGTTTAGTAAATTGCATTTTATAACTCAATGGATCTTAGCCTATTTATCTTTAATTTTGTCATGTTTTGGTACTAATGTTGCAGCATGAGTATTTCCATATTTCGCCTAAAATTGTCGCCGCACCTGACAGTTTTCCAGATAAGAAAAAAATGTGTGAGTTGTCTAGTCTGGTACAATCAACTTGTGCATACAGAGGCAACCTGATTCTGATGAAAGGACACCTGCGCTATTTGAAAGAATATAAATATTCACGTAAAAAGGAAAAAAAAGAGGGGCTTTTTGGGGGGTATTATCCTCTTCAACTTATCTTTTGAAAATTTTTGGCTATGGCAGCTTAAGTTTCCTTCGAGTGAACCAACGTGAAAGGGATACAGGTTAGCTCTTGACGAGGAGCCCTGAGTGCGACACAAGAGGGAGTAGAGAGATCAAGTCAAGATTTTTTAGGAATAGTACTCTCCACTTGTTTCTTTTATATTTCTTTTCTAACATTGGTGATTACTTTTTATTTCATGTTTGTACAGAAGTACACATGATTTCTGGGTTAAAGGTCATTTTATTCAATCTTACTTCTACTATTTAATATTTGGGTTTTAATGTTTTTAGCATGGAAGTGTTATTGCGGTCACTGAAACTAAAAAGTGCAACAACTATTCAAGCTAACAAGCATGACAACGGAAGTTGCTTGAAGATTAGAGGAATTTAATCCACTTGTTCTTAATAGTGTTCCATTGCCATCACCGGAAGGTGTGGTTAATGCGCATGTTAAGTCTTAGACTAAATATAGAAGTTAAGCTTGGTAAGATATTCATTACAATTTAATGTATCGACAATCACCTATCCTTTTATACCTTGTGAGTACTTAGTATTCTGTTGAATATTCATGTTGGGGATCCCAGTTTATCATTATCATATTTTATCTTATTGTTTTCAAGTTATTGCTTCGAAAACTACTATCATAATTTATCTTATTTCTATCTATTTATTGCACTAACATTGATAGACAAAAGACAATAATCCTCGTGGGATAAATATCCAAAAGACTCACATTTGTTTACTATACTTGCGTCAACAGTGTACGTTTGCACATTATTGCTGTGATGTTAAACAACTGATCAGCGGCATGCCCATAAACTAATTTAACTCTAAAAAGGTTAGATTGGTTGGAGCAAACTTGAGTGATATGAGCTAGTACTCGACAAATACTTGTAGTAGACTTTAAACATAGAGCAGCATTCATACATAAGGAAATAGTGCATGGTACCGTATTAAAGGCCTATAGACAGGGGCAAGGTAACTTAAGGTTTTTGCTCTCGAAAAAAGCAGACCACTTTAGAACTCTTCTAAATAGTAGAATGATTATGATCTTTCCTAGGCATTTTTAATAGTAAGGGTAGATTGTTAGTAATTCCAACCTTCCATATCAACATCGTATATCCCTTATCCCTTGCCGTAGTATCTTTTCCAGTGCATCCTTAGTTGTGTACTTGTTCAGTTACATATTATTCATATAATCATTTTCTTAAGTGCCATTACATTTTTACTCTTGCATTGCCATAGCATTTTAAATTATTCATCAGTTACACATATTGTTCACATTAATATTCCTTTTGTTTACCATTGCATTCTTATCATTGTTTTGCAATAACATTAATCTAACTTTATTATAATAACTTGACGATTTGCATACCTAATCCGGTCCCTGTAGAGACGATCTCACTTATCACTTTATTACTTGATTTGACGTGTATACTTTCACAATTCGCATTTCATACTCACACGCAATAGGCGTGGGTGAAATTGCCTTGGAGTGTCACATAGTGCACGACAATGCAAGGGGTGTCGTGCCCCAACGTGTAAACTAGGCGTGCGAGATAGCCGTGGGACGGATAGGCATCGTGCCCCAGCTGGGTGACCGGGGAGGATTGCTACATGAATATGGGATATTGTGACCTAGAATGTGCAGTAAGCATAAAGCACAATCAAGCATCCTACCCTAGCAGTGTTCAAGGAACTAACAAGACTTAGGCACCACGCCCCAATTAGGAGGCTGGTATGCAAGGAAAGCCCTCGAGCAAATTATTGACCTTTATTTGATAATTATATTAATTATTTTAAAATGTTTAGCCTTTATTTGATTAGTTTTGAAAATGTTTAGCTATTATTTGAAATTTTGAAAAATTAAGCCTTTATGAAAAATTCGTAAAAAGTTTAGTCCCATTTAGATAATTTAATATATAATAAATAACTTTGACTAATATATTTATTTATGCAATCATATATTTCATCGACTACATTAAAATAATTTTTAATTATTATAATTATATTTATCATAATTATTAGTCAGTGGTACATAAGTATGGAATCGAATTATTTTGCTTTTTTCATTCAGAAATGTGTAGTGACACATTGTGGCCTCAATTATATACTTTTATTTTGACGTGAAGATTTGAAGGAGAAGAGATCTGGTTGCCGGTCATGCGCCATCAACTCTGTTCTTGACCAAATATATTTAGTTTTGTTGGAAATTCCAAGAAAAACATTAAGATTGATACGTAATTTATTTATAATAATATATATTTTTGTATTGGTTAATTATTAAAATTTTGAGTTAAATTATAAAATAAATATTTGGATTTTAAAATATATTTTAAATCTTTATATATTTAAAATTTAAAATTTTTATTTTTATGTTTAAAAATTAGTCTCTTTATTTTTTAAATTTGAAAATTCAGATTTAATTGTTAATTTCATTAAATAATTTAATAATAATGTAATAAAAAAATCTTGTAATGAATTTAAATTTAAAAATTAATTTTAATAGTATACATAATTTTTAAAAATTACATTAACATTTTATACAAAAAATTAAAATATAAAGATTGAATCTTAAATTTAAATGTAACGCGGGAATCAAAATTAAATATAATCTAAAACTTGAGTGCAGTTAAAGTTCAAAATTTTTTTTATATCCCAATAAATTGTAAAAGAATGAGGAGAGCACTCTTTTATATATAATTGTATAGGTATCGTTATATTTAAATTTAATTTTATTGTGCATCATCTTTAAGGATGATTGTACGATTAAATGTAAATAAATACCTCCTCTCTTTTTTTTTTCTATAAACTTCGATGATATATCTATAATATTAGAGAAAATCTAAACGGCTGCTCATCAGATCCCTTGATAAAGCACTGAGTCATACAATTTGCTAATTACAATATAATAAATTTCCACCAATACAGTACCTAATTTCTTTATCTCAAAGAATTAATAAATATATTGAAAAGCATGACCTCAGAAATCATCGGAGTCACTTTTGAAAAGAAAAAAAAAAAAGGGAACTTAAGGTTGCTAGCTTCTTACTAATTAGCGGATTTCATAACTTCGTCTATCTTTCATTAATTATTTATCCTTGCCTCCGTCTGCGCTTCCAAGATTCATTATCAATATCAATATTTTGAGTTTCCACTTTTCTTAAAAATAAATTTAACCCCATTCTTTTAATCAATAGATATTAACATTGAGGTGTGTTTGATTGGATGAAAAAGTAAAGAGATGAGAGGAAGGAAATAAAAAGTGGAAAAAAATAACTTTTTAAGTGCGTTTAGTTAGGAAGAAGTGAGAGGAAAAATAATAAGAGATATAATCATTTTTTATCCTAATACATAAAAATTAATCATTCCAAATTGTAAATGATAAGAGGAGAGAAAATGAGAGATATACATGTTAGTTCAAATTTTGCATTTTTTAATTATTCTATTTTTTTCTTTTTCTTTTTCTTTTTTACCTCTACCACGCAATGGATAAAAAGAAAAAATAATTTTATTTCTATTTTTTTCTCTCTTACCAAGCACACCTATGGAAAGAAAGAAAATATATTTTTCATCCTTCTAGTTTTCTATGCAGTCAATTTTTCATTCTTCTAATTTTCTTTCCACTCTACCAAACAAGCCCAAAGGGTATAAATTTGTTAGAACTTAAATGTTTCAATGGCTTATGACAAATTCTAGTTCTTATTTTATTTATTTATCTATTTATTTATTATACTTACAAATTGCAAGTATTCATTATACTTTTTGAAAAAACTTCAATTTGTACTTCATTCCAACTATGATAATCTGATTATTGGTGGAATTCAAAAACTTAGTTTACACTCGTTTGAAAAGCAATATCCTCCTAACTGTTGTTAGAACAAAATCTGGGAAGAATTAGAGACTTTGCACTGTCATTCCAAAGCGCAAGTGTATCAAAGAGATAATAAAAGATACAATCAAGAAATGATATTTGTTAATACAGTTAGGATTCCCTAATCCTACAATTGTGGAGCCTCATTTAGAGAATGGTTTTATTCACTAATTGTTCAGATCACCTATTAGCTTAAGCCCAATATACCCTTACACAACTAAGTAATTGCAACCCTAGTATTCACCCCAATTGTACAAATCAGTCTCCCCCAAATACCACACTTCACATAATTTCTCTCTATAACAAACCCCAACACCAAGGCATGCCAGTAACACCACACATGGCTCAGAAAGAATATCAAATAACAACTTATTTATAGGCCTTTTCAACTGATCATCCAACAGTGTTTCAATAGGCTTGAAGCACTACTTTAAAGGCTGATTTATCCATTAATTATCTTTAGTATTTATCTCAAAATAGTGTTTATAAACAAGTTTACTAAGAACTTGAAATACTCCCTTGAAAAAATCTGACATATGTCTCTAAAAAATAGCACTTCAATCACAAAGAGATAATAGACTTTCATGCTTATCAAACCACCTCAAAGTATTCGATTGGGAGTCTTAGTATCCAAGTCGACCCATGCTTTTGTTTAGTCAAATATGTCACACTCAAGTGGGAAGAATTTAGCTTAATCGAATCATATACAAGGCCTAACAAGATAGCCCAAGTAGTAAAATAGGTTTGTCAATAGAACATGGAATGAGTAGCAGTAACTTCCCGACAATCTCCCCTTGACATTTTTTACAAAACCTACAGCAAATGATAGCCCTTATCACAAAAGGTGCAAGTAAAGAGAACTCAATTCAAACATCGCCTAAGAGTATACATCACCAAGTGTCTTGCTTAAACTCCCTCTATCTCATTGAATTATCAATTCATCACCATGTATTATGCATTATAAGCCAGTTTACTATTACCATAATTTCCCCCTTTTGGTAAAGATGAGAAAAAGGCTTCTTCTCACTCTATGATCATATCTAAATCATCTCAACAAAGTGCATAAACATCCAATAAGTTAGTATGGATTAAGAACACAACCAAGTGCAACAACAACCAACTTCCAGTTTGAGAATAAAATATGCATAAAGTGAATGCATCACTGCAACCGATCAATAAGAGCAGCAATCGATAACAAAATCAGTAGCATATTTGCTGATATCATCTTTTCCTCGTGCTAGCTCATAATCTTTCTCTCTTATCAAATGAGTCTCCCTTTAAGAGATAGAACTATGCTTGACCATACACCCCCTATCACTATGCTTGTTCATCAAATCATACATTCACCAAACTAATTTTAAGGGATATAGAGTATGACAAATAAACTGAACATACATCATCTAGTATCCAACAAAAAAACAACATCAAGTTGTAAAAGAAGATCACCGGAAACAACAAATAAACATCTACCAATTTCTAAATTGTGCCAACTCCAAAGCATAAACAAATAGCTATGAATACTACCCACATCAGTTTAATACAATTGCTGCCACTTTTCCTTAACCCTACAACATTGACTATGAAAAACTCCTCATTTCAATTTTCCATCAAACATGATTCAACATTAGGCTTCCATTTTGCTTTATTCTTCACCCTCACCATGTCTGTCAATTTGTTTTCTTAAAAGATAAAAATAATGCACTCCTTTAGATAGGAAGAAAAATCATGAGAATAAAAAAAATAATGCTAACCAATATGTGACAATTTTTTTTGTTAAACACAATGATCAGTCATAATTTGATGTGTGAAATTAGGCTTCCTTGTTATACTTAAGGAGTTTGTTTTAGAGCGAAATTAGTGTCATTTTCGTAGTTTAGTATAGTATTTAGATTTTTTATTCAATGAGTGTTTAATGTGCTTTTTTGCTCATTTTGAGACCCAAATTGGCTAAATGCATCATTTGGACCCTAACAATTTATTGAGTGTTGTAAGAACTCAATGGTGACTTATTTTGAGCAAAAACATCACAAAGAGAGGGGTATCGTGATATCTAAGGATGGGTATCACGGTATCCTCGATAGTCCTAAAATAAAGAGAAGAATGAAGATCACCTACTGATGGTCTCTAAACTAACAATAAATATGACAAAGGCAAGCGCACCTATCGAACAATAGTATAACTATGGTGAGTAGGGAATATTGTACCCACGAGGACTAAAAGTATTAGTAATTACTGTTTTCCCATTATCTAGCCGATAAATTGGGCTGATTTTTTTAATCTAAATTACTAAACTAATTTATCTAAGGACGCAATAGAGAATAAATCAAGGAAATAATTGAATAAAACCGATGAGATAGGCAATACACCGGAAAGAATCCACTAGACTTCACCTTTTATTATAAATCTGAATTAAACGATTTATTCACTTGAGTCTTGATCCGTAGAAATCCCTAAATTATGTTAATATCTCTTTTGAGAGTAAGAACAATTGACTCTAGGTTGATTAATTGAAATCTTTTTCTAATTAAAACCCCTATCGTCGCATTAACTCAATCTATGGATTCCCCTATTAGATTTGACTCTAATTTGGTATTTTTGTGTCGTCCTATTTCTAGGATTGTATGCAATTCCACTCAATTATGATAGGTTTACTCTTAAACAGAGACTTTTGCTCCACTGAAATAAGCACATTAAACATGAATTAATATCTCAAAAATATTAAAACAAGAAATAATCATACATAATTGAGAACAAGAATCAAGTATTTATCACGTAAAAATAGATATTAAATAAAAGGTTCATCACAGGTCTCATCATCCCTAGGTATCTAGGGAATTAGTTCATAATCCTGAATGGAAACATCTAATAGTCAAAATAACCACAAGACATAAAGAAACTCAATAAAACTTCGAAAGAAATTAAAAAGGAAATTTTTGATCTTGATGAAGATCCGTTTTTAATTTGATTTCGATGGTGTTCTTCAAGTGTTTTCTTCAATCTTCTCTTATTGCCCCTTTCCCTATTCTTCTAATTGGTATTTATAGTCTTTAGAATGCTCAGAAACCCTAAAAATTGTGTTTTTCTACATATTTGAGAAGCAAAGTGTGAAATGGGCACGAGTTGGCACATGGGCGTGTGGCCAGCCCATGTGGCTCACACGGGCGTGTACCTAGCTCATGTAGAAATGTCCAGCCTGTGTGGATCGTGAAAGCGCTCTTTTTGTTCTATTTTGGCTCATTTTTCGCTCCTTTCACTCTGAAATGCTCTCCTAAGTAAAAAAACACGAATTTAAAGCATTAGGTGCATCAAATTCACTAATTTGCATAATTAATCATCCAAAAATGCATTAAAAATGAGATTAAATTATGTTAATTTTATAGCTTATCACCTACAGTGGTAAAACGATAACCACATTGGGTATCACAATACCGAACATTTCTAAGGAACTCCTAATTTCAAGATTGTCATTGATATCACGATATCAAAACCTAGGTATCGCGATATCACTGTCGTGAGGGGACAAAAATTGACATCGGGGGTAGCCCTTTTCCAACCGAAGTACCAAGAAAAAAGACATGCTGAGGGGCATTTTTGTTAAGAAAAATAGGTTATAATTACTTCTAAAAATAGCTAAAAATTTTGATGGAAAGAAAGAGGTGACATTTAGACACAAGTTTTAAGATAGTTTTTCTTTCATCTTCTATAGGATTTAGTCTTCTCCATAGCTTAAGGTTTTAATTTTTTTGCAATTTCCTTGTTCTTTATTTGGCTTCTTAGTGTTAGTGAAGTTAGTCATTACTGTAGCTTAGGTTTATTTACATGTTTAGTACCTTAAACTTGGTTGTACCCACAATTTAATCTATAGTTTAATGCTATTTTAATTTTCTTTCTTTTCAACCATTAAAAATCTCATCTTTAATATTCTTGCTCATTTAGTTGCTACTAGCTACTTTTCTTTCAACTCTTTCCTAGTAAAAATCACAACTTTCATCTTTTAGTTCAAGTTTTTTGTTAATTGCTTTCATATGTTCTTCTCTTATATTTGCTAGCTTTAATATGGTAATGGGTAACTAAACCCTAGGAGGTTGGTTCATGGAGATATGAATAAACTAATTTTTAGGTCAGAGACTAAATTGCAATAAATTGGACTAAATTGAATGAAACTCAAAACTTAGGATTGATGCCCCTAAGGGTAAATCAAGATAAGTGAGATTGAGAGGTAATCTTATTGGGCACCAATTCATTAGTCGTGGGTTAGCCGGTGAAATTGAGAGATAAACCAGATTAATTTGTCTAATTTTGTAAAATTGAGACCGAGAGGTAAAATTGAGCCACTTTATGAGTTTAAGCAGTTTAGATCCCTAATTTTGTTATTAGTGAACCACAGTGAAGTCAACCAACCACTGTTCATTATTAATTTGATAGTTTTATATCTTTGCATACTTTACGATTTAGTCTTTTTGTTAATTAGCTAGTAAATTAGTTAAATTACTCTCAATTGCATGGCTTGTCGTACTATGCTATATAGTGAGTAGTTGTTTAGACTCTTTATTTGCATATTTATAGCTAGACTTTACTTAATCATCAACTCTTGTGGGTTCGATTCTCTGAGCACTCCTATTCCCCATTGTACAAATTATATTACAACTGAGCTATTACACTTGTAGACACTACATGTAGTAGTTTTTATATGATTGTTGTATTAGTGTTGATTCTCAACTTCGTTGCATGCATGCTAGGGGTACGATTAAGTCGTTGGCACTGTTGTTGGAGAGTCGGTGCTAGATTGAGTGATTTTAATTGTATTACATTCTTGTAGGGAGATAAGTGACCAAATCTTGGTTTATAGATACGAATTTTTATTTTGTTTCTTTGTTTGTTATTTTGTTTGAAAATTTGTTAATTGTTTGCATGTCTTTTGCTTGCAATAGGTAATGCATGACTTGGACTGATAACAAGATTGTACCTTTCTAATTGAAAGTGAAAAAAATCTTAACACACACTCGATAAGGGAAACTTTTGAGAGGAACCAAGCCTCCACCGATTCACCCACCACTTGACGACCCCAGAGTCGGGGAATGTCCACCAGCACCACACCAAAGACCAGAAGTGGAAAGGATGTTGAGAGATTAAGCCATGCCTAATCTCGATGTTGTCAGAACAAGCCTTAATCGCTTGACTATTAATGTTAAAAATTTTGAGAACAAGCCGACCATGATTCAAATGATCCAAAGGAATCTCTAATTTTGAGGATCGATGAATGAAGACCTGAACCAACATCTTAATTGTTTCCTAATCATATGTGACACTTTTAAATATAACAAGGTATCCAATGACACCATATGTCTTCGACTATTCCCTTTTTCTTTGACTAATGGTGCTTTTGTATGGTTAGATTTGAAGGCCTTGGACTTGATAAACACATGGGGCAAGCTGGCGAGTTGGTTTTTGGAAAAATACTTCCCTCTAAGTAAGACTATGAAACTCTGAATGGATATTACCAACTTTTGAAAACTCGAGGGAAAGTCGCTATATGAAGCATGCAAATTTGCGATCTAGTCTTAATGGAATGTTTGCGGGGGAATTTATGCCAAAAACTTATGTGCAAGCTTGCTAACTCATAGAGGACATGATAATGAACTCGTAAATATGGCTAGCTAAGAGGTTCACATACCAAAACAAACAACGGGCCGTGAATGCGGTCGGTAGTGAGGATAAATTTCAGCATATCCCTGAGAGGTTGAATAGCCTTGAAATGAGTTCAGCAAAAGTGTAAAACCCAAACTAGCCCATTCTAACCAACATAAATGTAGTGAATATGGCTGAAAGCACCAATTAATGGGGTAGCAATGAGAGAAATCATGTGGAGGCCAATTACTTAGGAAATAGGGGGTACAATCTGTACTCCAACACCTATAATATAGTGGTGAGATCACCCTAATCTTAGGTGGGGAAGGAACTAAGGAGGTCCCTCCAATCAAGGAGTACCTAGCTTTAACCTATTTAGGCCTAATGTACCATACCAACCTCCACAACCATTTAGGGTAGCTTAAGAGCCCTAGAGAAAACCAAGTACAATAACGACCCTCCGATACCCATTCATGTGAGTAAACTAGAGGAAGACTTGCACTTGATGCAAGTGAAATTGCGTCTAATACGAGGTTAATAAGACTGATTTTTCCATATGGTTCTGACCGAAAGGAAAGAACATACTGAGGCCATTACCTTTAAATCTAAAGCAGTGGTTAATGATCTTATTAGACAGCTGAGTGGAGAGGAGGAAGCATAGAAAATAGAGAACACCCACACTCCTAGTGTTAGAGATGGGGTAGAAGAGAGGGTAGAAGCAAAAGTGGAACCCAAATAACTCAAGACTCGGGATAAGTCAATTGTACCACCGAGTCAAGTGCCCACACTCTTTTCGACCTGTCTAGAGGAAAGAAAGAAAAAGGAGAGTAAGGAATTTCTAAGTTTGCTTAATATGTTTAAGGCGTTAAATGTAAATCTCTTGTTGTTAGAGCTTCTACAGAAAATACCGAAATGTGCTAAACTCCATAGAGAAGTCATGTCTAGGATGAAAAAGATCCCGAGAGGAGAGTAAATTGCTTTTAGCATCGAGTGTAGTGTGGTAGTATCTTGAAAGGTCCATTCGAAACTTTAAGACCCAAGTAACTTCACAATCTCTATAGAAAAAGGAGGAGTGAATTTTGAGAAAGACCTTTGCAATCTAGGGGCTAGCATCAACCTCATGCCACTATCGATATATCAAAGGTTAGGATTAGGGGATCTTAGGGAGACGTCAGTGACTTTACAGCTCACTGAACTATCGCTAGTCTATCCAAAGGGAGTCCTTGAGGACATCTTTGTGAGAGTTAAGCAATTTATTCTCTCAGTGTATTTTATCATTCAAAGACTTTGAAGAGGATCTTGAAATTTTGATACTGCTAGGAATGCCATTTTTGGCCACCTCGAGAGCAACCATAAACATAGGAAAGGTTGAGTTGACCATGGACATAGATGGAGAGATTGAAATATTTAAGTGCATCGACCTCAAGTCTAGTTTTAGGGAGAGGTCACCTTATGGGAACATGAGTCAAGCCATCCATCTATCATCTGATAATGCCACTAATCTTGCAGGTATTGTGAAATGGTGTGAACTTGTAGGTTTTAGCTAGATACAAAAGAGGACCCAGACACAAAAATAATTCACTAAGCCATGGTGATCCTCGAATAGCCTTGGTTGAGTGATGAAGAAGAGACAAATTAAAGTGTCGATCAAACCGTGTTAGTACCACTTCAGGGGCATAACTGATCACCCTAAAGTTAATTTGTAATTTTTCCTAGAAAGCAATTTGAACAAAATTTGTAAATATTGGATTGATTCAAGCATGAACCCCGTTTATTTTTCTTTTTTAGTTTAGGTTTCAATTTGGTGCATGTTTCAATATTGGACATAGTAGGTTAGATTTTGGGTATGTGAGTGTTACAAATAGAATTTGTAAAATTTTTTGGGGTGCCATATAGTGGTATTGCGATATCCAAGGGGGATATCGTGATATGCTAGTTAGTTTCGAGAGGAAGCCAAAAAATGTTTGTGGATATTGTGATGTCACGGACAGTTTCAAAAATAAAAAATTTTCCAAAACACCCAATTGTATAACTATACCCACCCTTAGGTATTGCGGTACCCATGTCGAGTCTAACAAAATACCCATTTCAAGTATCATGATCTACGTGTTTTGGAGGCTTTTAAGCTGCCCAAATACCCCAAAACCCATCATTTTTCCACATTTGCTTCAAATCCCAAACCCTAGCCACCCCAAAGCACTCCCCTTTTCATATTTTCTCCCAAATTTCTCTCAAATCTCCCTTCAATCTCTTCTCAAAGTTTTTTGCTTTTCTGTTATTTTTGTTATATCTGCTTCTTCTTTGGAGGTTTTCTCTATTTCTACTTTGGAACAATAATGCTACATCTCTTCAACTCACTTTGCCATCACCATCAACAGAATTTTACAATTCAAAATTTCTTTTTCCTTTGTTTACTTTACACTTTTTTTTCTTTTTCATTTTATTGTTGATTTTGTCACACCCCAAAATTGAGTCTAAAACTTTTGAGGGTAATTTATGGATTTTGCTCGGAATGAGCCCAAAAATTTTGAAGTGTGGTAAATCAAAAATATATTCAACTATGACTTTTTGAAATTAAGTCAATTTTTGAAAATAATGTGGAAAGACCTTCAATTTTAAAATGTGGACTATCCTAAAAAATAGGTTAAAAGTAGGAGTACCACAAGGGTAAATATACCAAAGTTTAAAATTGCCTTATTTCTTTCCCCCCACCTACAGAAATGTAACACTCCTAACCCGTATCTATCACCGGACTAGGTTTAAGAGGCATTACCGGACATATCAGAACATTTCGCAATCGTTTCACAATCAAAAGTCATTCATCATCATATCATAGTCAAACATCAACATTAAATACCTTTATTAGGTCAAAGAAACCATAAACATGCATTAGGAAAAGGTCGGGACTAAACCAAACATATATAAAATTTTTTCGAAACTTAACAATTTTTTTAAGTTACAAAGGTCATACACCCGTGTGAGCAGACCGTGTGCCTCACATGGCATTAGACACGCTCGTGTGTCTAAACTGTGGCGAAACAGGGCATACATACTGACTTATCCACACAGCCACAAGACACGCCAATGTGTCTAGCTTGTGGTCGAAACTGACTTGGCCACACAGCCTTGCACATGCTTGTGTGTGCGTGACCGTGTGGTCTGCCTAGGCTCATTTCAAAATGGCCCTCGAGCAACACGGCAGAGACACACGCCCATGTCCCTGCCCGGGTGGGCAATAATAGGCCATTTACAAGGCCAATATGCCACCTATTTGGGTCCTCTCTATAGTTCCAAAATCAAGCCTCATATATGCAACATTTTCAGCCAAATTCAACTCCAAACATGTATCAATCAATCCATAATATCATCAAACAATTTCATGCTCATTCTTTATATCAAAGCATATTAAAATCACATGCTAAACATTACCAAATTCCAACCATGAACATACCAAAATAACCATTTCACTTGGTTATATACATATATATATCTCTAAACATATCACATTATTTACCTTTTCAAACTATGTTCAAATAACTAATGCATCATCAATGTTATATTCATCAATTTACCTATAGGAATATGAACCATAAGTCGAAAATACATCCAATATTTCACCTCAATGCTCAAGTTAAATCATATAACCAGTTACACCATACATATGACCCATGAATCATACTTCCTAAAATGAGCTCAATACATAACCAAATATACACAATATTAGCATCATGATTAAGCTATTTTCGCATAGCTATATAAATACACAAATCAAAATGAAATATCTCAAAACTAGCCTATACATGCCATATTACCTAAACTCAAAGCTTTTATTTATCGAAGTGATAACCGAATAGTGTGATGATGTCTCTTACAACTTCTAACTCGAGCAAGTCCCTGAAACTTTATAGGCATAAGAAAAACATACAGAGTAAGCTTTGAAAGCTTAGTAAGCCATAAGCAATTAAATCATTTCAATAATATTTATAAATCAATATCATTAATCCAAATTAACATATCTCAATCATATAAATCAAGCTTGCACATATTCATTACATCTCTAACCAAGTCATAGTCATTTATTACAAATCATACATAAGATTATATCAACTTCTTTATAAACACTTCCAAACTCAAACATCCATAATTCCCTCATTCACATAAACCAAATTTGCATATATGAACCATATAGCCAACTCAACTATTTTAATTTCATTATCTATTCAAATTTTCAAACTAAGAAATCATATATCAAAGCCATGTTTCATATTTCATAAATCTCATGTCCAAAACATAGAACCACAATATCATATAACAAGCATATATAACATATCATTCATTATATACATTCATATAATTCGTTGCCATATATTTCACATATGGTCATATGAAACATACTCACCTTTCGTTTCTGAATTTCATAACAAATCACATGTACCTGAATCAGATACAATTTCACATAGTTATTCATTTCTCGGAATTCCCATTAAACCATTCGGAATCAATAAAGGATACTCAGATAGCACATAAGCTCATACAATGCCAACATCCCAAACGTGGTCTTACATGTTGTCAAATAACGATGCCACTGTCCCAGACAGGGTCGTACACAAAATCGTATATTATGCTAATGTCCCAAACATGGTCTTACATGTAAATCACAAATCGATGCCTACATCTCAGATATGGTCTTACACGATAACATATATCGGAATCCTATGTCATGACATATGTATCCTAACTATTCCTATGGTTCGTATGGGGCTTTTTAGATGTTGTCACATTGTAACGCCCCAAAATATAGGTACTTATCTTCTGTATGTTGTGTGACACAAATTCAAGTCTGTTTCAGTGGTTACGTGTGTTGGGAAGCGCCTGAGAAGTCTTGGGTTCAAGCTTGGGCATTTGTAAAAACTTTGTTTTTAGGAAATTAACTCTTGTTGTAGTTAATAGACTTTTAAATTATTGTGGGTAAAATATGTCACAATGAGCCTGCTAGCCTAGTGGTAAAGGGCGTGTGGTGTGTGCCTTAGGGTTTGAGGTTCAAGGCTTGGCAAGACAGGTGGAGTATTTTTTTTTTGTTACAGGTGCTGGAGAAGTGTCCTTGGTTGACCGAAATTGAGGTGTTTGATTGAAGTTTGAATAGGCGGTTGAGTAGACTATGGTGGAGAGATCCTAGGAGTGAGATAAGGGAGGAAAAAGTGGAGTTTGAGGTATGGTAGAGTTGTGTCGAAATTGGGTAGTGGGCATAGGGATTTTCAGCTGAGTTGATATTCTCTAATACTTTCATCATTGTCTACTCTTCGGGGTTCTTTTCTCTCATTTTTCTTACGGGTTTTTGCAAATTATGGTTGGTTTTTTTTATTTTAAAGCCGTATTGTGCTATTTCAGGTATCTATTGGTCTTTTTTGTTTGCGATTCTACTCCTCTCTCTAACCTCTTGTCTAGGTTTTTCTTTCTCTCCATTCTTGGCTGAATACCTATTACTTCCATATCTCTCAAACCCTTTCAGCTTTAGCTTGGGGTAGTCTATTCTTTCTTGCCTTCTTCTTCTTTCTTCTCTCAAGTGCAATTGAATCTTTGTTGGCCGAATATTGCTCTTTCATTTACCCTCTGTGTGCCTACTCTTTCTTTTGTTTTTCTCTATCGATCGGGTGGTAAGTGCTGCTATTTAGATTTTGTTTTTGTTTACCCTTCTTCCCTTTCTGTCGAATCTATAGTTTTCCTTTAACACTTTCTTTTCTGGCTGACTATTCTTAGGGGAGTGATTACGCTAATTTTGCCTTGTTATAACGGTGATCTTTTAGGGATTGTGAACCGATTACTTTCCTTCCCCAATTTTGGCTTTGCTCTTTCAGTAAGTGGTTGTGCACTTGGTTTCATTTATGTGTGTATACTGTGTTAGTTAATAAGTTCATTTGGAACGCAAATAATCTCTAAAGGAGTTTGTAATCAGTTGCAGGTATCGGTTTAAGGGTGGAATCTTTATTAGTACAACAAAGGCAAGTATTAGTGGAAATTTTTACGATAATATAAGGAGGAGATGTTCATCCTATTGTTATTAATTAATGGAGTATTTTGATTGAATGTAGGCTTTGGGCTCGTGGGCTACTGGTGCATCTTCATTTAAGATGTGTAATCACACTGCTATAATATAAATTAGCAAAAGCCGAAAAACTTGACTAGTGTCGCTACACGGGGGTGCGCTCGCTCGTGTAGTGAATTAAAAGTTCAAAACGTGGGTATTCGATCATAAAGGCCACCATGAGCAATGTCATGGGTTTAGGCCGTTTTGGGCCACGTTAGGCTGAAATGGGTTATGTGAGCCCTACGGGCTCGTGGGCCCCACATGAATTAACCATACAAACGTGTGGAGATTACTGGGCCAGGCTGTGTTGTTTACACAACCATGGCCATTTTTGGGCTTTGTGGGCTACACGGGCGTATGGGCCCACTTGGGTTGTATTATAGGCTTTTGGCGTATTTTCATTGATTGACTGATAAGATTGTATGGGTCATCCGACACGACTGGGACCTACTATTGGGCCGGTAAGTATACTTAGATCCCTTTCTGATGAAATGACTGTTATATCCCTATTGGGTAAGATGACTGATATGCCCCTATGTTTGTGTGACTGTATTCGAGCCTGGCATTTCTGCATACACGTATGATATTATGAAATAACATGTTGCATAGGGTGCGTTTGATATATTTGGAGGAAGTGTACTATACTGGCAGCTCTGCTGCAATACTGTTAGTGCTGCAACCGGTGCTATATTTTTTAGTGTAAGGATGGGTGGGTCGATTTTATCACCACATAGAGTGTAGGGCTGAACGAAGTGGAGTGTAGAGGATGGATGGGTAGGAATGCTGATTGAATTACTGTTACTGTTACTGTATTGGGCTAAAGCCCAGACTGCTACTGATACTGTATTAAGCTAAGATCCTAACTGTTACTGAACTGTTACTGATTTGGGCATAGGCCTAGACTGTATTTACCTATGGTATGGCTGATTGTCTATTTAATAAGGGATTACATACTAAGTTTTTCATAAACTCACCCTTCTGCTCTCCTGTGCAGGTAATCCTTAGGCGGGTCGGTGCTGCGAGGGACTCGAGGGAGGCCACACAACTGCTTATGCTACTATTTTAAACTTTTTTTATTTAAGCTATTTAATTTGGGTATTTTCTATGTAATAAGGCATTTTTAAATCTTACTTTAATTTGGAATTCATTTATTTTGACTTAAATTTGATAATAGTGGGATGCGAGTTTTTTCAAAACGATGAATATTTTTTAAAACACCACGCTATCACAACATATTTCAAAAAGCTTCTGCAACAACCATTGTTTTTTTAAGTGTAATAACAACCCGAAATGATTAACTTTTGCTAAACCTACATGAGTTTTTCACACCGATCAAGATACCTAAAAGTTTGTAAAAGAACTCTACAAGAGTTTTGATATAGTATGGACTTTTCGAACCAAATGATGCTTTTCAAAACACACTTCAATGTGACATCGTAGATTTGGCCATAACATCCAGGCCAAGTTTGGGGTGTTAAATTTAGTGGTATCAGAGCTAGGTTGCAAAACTCGGCCATGGATTTGGGTTTCTTTTAAACTTGAAATCTCGAAAAAGAACTATTTTAAATAATTTGAAATACTTGAAAATGTTTTACTGGATGTGTGGCACATCGAGTCTCTAGTACCGATTTTGTAAGTTTTCTTACATTATTGTCTGCTTAAATTGAAATGTTGAGACAATTGTAGTCAATAGACTGTACTGAAATAATTTACTTAGGATAACCTAAAACTATAGTAAGATTGCCATCCGCGAAACAAAACTCTGAATTACTAATAGTATTTTCCATAAAATATCCTGTAATAAATACTGAAACTGTAAGCTAATACATAAAAATTATAATTCAGATAATACGCATATCGATATGAGTACCTTAGGTATTCGTGGAAGAGGTACAAGAGGCTGTGGCGGAGCCCGTGGAGGTGCTCCGGCTGGGTCATTGGCATTAGGCCATATGCCTAACAATGAAGCTAGAGAGGCACCGACTTCACCTGTGACTGAGATTGTGTCATACAATCATTCAGCTGGGGACGACGCACTGTCCCAAGCTATGTTATGAATTTTGGAGAGGGTCGTTAGGCCTAATACTGGTACCGTAGGCAATAGGTCGGTGACAGAATGACTCAGGTCAAATGGGGTTGAGATATTTAAGGGTATTACTGGAATTGCCCCTGATGTGGTTGAATATTGGATTGACGTAACAGAAAGGATCATGGATGACCTCGACTACACCCCAGAGCAAAAATTAAAAGGTGCAGTGTCGTTGCTGCGAGATGAAGCCTATCAGTGGTAGCTTACAGTGAAAGAAGGTACTTGGCCCGACTGGTTGACTTGAGAATTTTTCAAAACTACATTCCAAGAGAAGTATGTGGGTTCTAGTTATGTGGATGCCTGGAGAAGAGAGTTTCTGAATTTGACCCAGGGGGATAAATTTGTGCATGAATATAAGTTTGAATTTCTGTGATTAAGCCGCTATGCACGTGAGATGGTGGCAACTATACGAGCGCTGTGTCTGATTCGAGGACGGCCTCAGAGATAGTTTAAAGATTCTAATAGCTCCACAGAGGGAGCAGGATTTTGCTGTTTTGGTGGATAAGGCAAAGACCACCAAGGATATGAAGCGCGCAGAGCACCAAAACCGTGAGAAGGAAAATGGGAGGAACAAGAGGGATTCGGAGCCCTCAATTTCATTTCAAAGGCCTAAGGAAAAGGTCAAAGTTGATAGGCTAGTCAGCACTGGCCCCCTATTGCTGCTTTTAGGCTATAGCCTTGTGCTAATTGTGGGAGACGCCATCAGGATGAGTGTTGGAAAAGGTTAGGGGCATGTTTAAGGTGCGAATCTATAGAGCACCATATCAGAGATTGTCTACGGAGGCCCGATCAGATGCAAGCTACTGGTATGGGTACTGTTCAACCGCCAAGATGTGCTCAGCAGCCACCGAATGGCCATGGTTAGGCCAGAGGTAAAAATGGCATGGGCTTTGGTCGTGGAACACCTGGCAGAGGTGCTGGTCATACTAAGGTGAGGTAGCCGACACTTGTGTATGCTGCACGTCACCGAGAAGATGGAGATGCCCCAGATGTTATTACGGGTACGTTCTTTATCCATAATGTACCTTATATTGCATTGATTCATATAGGGTCTACGCATTCATAGATAGCATCCACGGTGTCTGAGACTTTAGGTAATATGGTTGAAAACACTACAAGTGAGGTTACTGTGTTGAGTCTATTAGGCCCGTCAGTGAGAGTGAATAAATTGTTTAACGATGTACCTTTGGAGGTTTAGGAGACTATCTTTCCGGTGGATTTAATGAAATTCCCTTTTAGAGAATTTGACTTAATACTGGGCATGGAATGGCTAGTTAAACATCAAGTGAATTTGGATTGTGCTGCTAAACGGGTGGTACTGCAAATTGCAGAGTGTGATGAGGTTGTGGCAATTAGGGAGCATCAGAATTATCTATCAAATGTGATTTCTACACTAAAGGTCGAGAAATTAGTTCGAAAGGGTTGTGAGGCGTATCTATCCTACATTGGTGCTTCAGATTCTGAGGTTTCTTCGATTGAAAGAATTAGAATAGTTAAGGACTTTCCAGATATATTTCCGGATGAGCTACCTAGGTTGCCTCCAAACCATGAAGTTGAGTTTGGGAATGAGCTCTTGCCTGGTACAGCTTCGGTGTCCATCGACCCTTATAGAATGACACCGAAAGAACTAGTGGAGCTTAAGGCTCAAATTTAAAAATTACTGGGTCAAGGGTTCATCCGCCCTACTGTGTCTCCGTGGGGAGCACCGATTTTATTTGTGAAAAAAAAGGATGGATCCATGCGAATATGCATCAACTACCGGTAATTGAACAAAATGACTATTAAGAATAAGTACCCTCTACCGAGGATTGATGATCTATTCAATCAGTTTTGTGGAGCTTTAGTTTTTCCTAAGATAGATCTTCGATTTGGGTACCATCAACTGAGGGTCAAGGAGACTGATATTTATAAGACAGGGTTTAAGACTCATTATGGTCATTACGAGTCCTTAGTGATGCTGTTTGGACTGATGAATACACCAACAGCTTTTATGGATTTGATGAACTGAGTGTTCTAGTCCTACCTGGATCAGTTTGTGGTGGTGTTTATAGATGACATTCTGATGTATTTGAGGACTGAAGATGAACATGATGCACATATCTGGATGGTGCTGCAAATTCTGAGGGAAAAATAACTGTACGCTAAATTCAACAAGTGTGAATTCTGGCTACGAGAGGTAACTTTTCTAGGTCATATGGTATTTACTGATAGGATTAGAGTTGATCCTCAGAAAATTAAAGCTATTCTGGATTGGAAGCAGCCTCAGTCAGTATTTGAGATTTGAAGTTTTTTGGGGGGTATTATAGACGTTTTATTGAAGGGTTTTCGTTGATTGCTGCACCTCTGACTAAATTGTTGCGTAAAGGGGTGTCATTTAACTGGACAGATAAGCAACAAGAGAGTTTTGAGAAACTTAGAAAGGTTCTGACTAATGCCCCTGTTTTAATATAGCCAGAGTCTGGGAAGGAATTCACTGTTTACAACGATGCATCATATGTTGGTTTAGGGTGTGTGTTGATGCAAGAAGGTAAGGTGGTGGCTTATGCATCTCATCGCTTAAGACGCATGAGACGAACTATCCGAAACATGATTTGGAGTTAGCTGGGTAGTTTTCGCACTAAAAATTTAGAGGCATTACCTGTATGGTGGGAAGTGTATCATTTACACGGATAACAAAAGCCTCAAGTATCTCCTCACTTAGAAGGAGCTAAATCTTAAGCAGCGTAGATGGATTGAGCTGCCTAAGGATTATGACTGTTTGATTGAGTACCATCCTGGTAAGGCCAATGTACTGGCTGATGCATTGAGCCGTAGGGCTATGACTGATCTGAGGGTTATGTTCACTCAACTTAGCTTATTTGATGATGGTAGTCTGTTGGCCAAGCTCTAAGTTAAACTGATGTGGATTGAATAGATTAAGGGTAAACAATTAGAGGATAAGTCCCTGGGTCTTGGATTCTGACAGATTGAGAGTGAGGGAACTTCAGATTTTGGACTGAATAAGAAGGGGTACTTTGTTTCTGTGTGAGAGAGTAACTATGGACTTCGTTAGTGGGCTGCCCTTAATGTCTACTAAGAAGAATTCAGTATGGGTCATCATGGATTGATTGACCAAGTTTGTCCATTTCATACTGATTCTTATTGATTACTCGTTGCAGAAACTGGCTAAACTGTATGTGGTTGAGATAGTGAGATTGCATGGGGTACCGGTTTCTATAATATCTTATAGGGATCCTCGCTTCACGTCTCAATTTTTGAAGAAGCTACATGAAGCACTGGGTACAAGGTTAGACTTTAGTACTGCGTTCCATCATTAGACAGATGGTCAGTCAGAGAGAGTGATTCAAATACTGGAGGACATGTTAAAAGGTTGTGTGATAGAGTTCCGAGGCAGTTGGAAGGACTACTTTCCGTTAGCAGAGTTTGCGTATAACAATAGCTACCAGTCTAGCATACAGATGGCACCTTACAAGGCGCTATATGGTCAAAGGTGTCGCACTCCTTCGTGTTGGACTGAGTTGGGTGAGCGGCATGTTTTGGGCCCTGAAATGATTTCTGATACCTAGGATAAAGTTAGCCTAATTTAAGATCGACTGAAGGAGGCATCTGACAGAAAGAAGTCGTATGCAGATTTGAAGCGTAAGGAGATTAAGTATTCTGTGGAGGACTTTGTTTTTCTCAAGGTCTCACCATAAAAGAATGTACTGAAGTTTGGACGAAAGGACAAGTTAAGCCCTAGGTTCATTGGGGCTGACCACATACTGAAGTGTGTGGGATCGGATTCCTATCAAAATGAGTTACCTCCAGAGTTGGACTGAATTCATGATGTGTTCCATATTTCTATGCTGAGGTGTTATCGCTCTGATCCTACGCATATCATCTCAACTAAGGAGATTGAGGTTAGGCCAGATCTAATCTTTTAGGAAGAGTCAGTTCAGATTTTAGATCGTGATGTGAAGGTTCTGAGGAGGAAGTCCATTCCACTAGCTAAGAAATTGTGGCGTAATCACAGCTCTAAGGAAGCCACATGGGAACCCGAGGAGACAATGCGATATCAATATCCTCATTTGTTTCGACCAGGTAAATTTTGAGGCCAAAATTTTCTTTTAGGAGGGTAGAGTTGTAATGCCCCAAAATATAGGTACTTATTTTATGTATGTTGTGTCACACAAATGCATATCTATTTCAGTGGTTATGTATGCTGGGAAACACCTGAGAAGTCTTGGGTTCAAGCTTGGGTATTTGCAAAAATTTTTTTTAGGAAATTAACTCTTGCTATAGTTAGTAGACTTTTAAATTGTTGTGGGTAAAACATGTCACAAAGAGCCTGCCAGCCTAATGGTAAGGGGCGTATAGTGTGTGCCTTGAAGTCTGGGGTTTAAGGCTTGGCAAGGCAAGTGGAGTATTTTATTTTTGTTACAGGTGCTAGGGAAGTGTCCTTGGTTGATCGAAATTGAGGTGTTTGATTGAAGTTTGAATGGGCAGTTGAGTAGATTATGCTGGAGAGATTCTAGGAGTAAGATAAGGGAGGAAAAAGTGGAGTTTGAGGTATGGTAGAGTTGTACCTAAATTGGGTAGTGGCCATTGGGATTTTCAACTGAGTTGTTATTCTCTAATACTGTTGACATTGTCTACTCTTTAAGGTTCTTTTCTCTCCTTTTTCTTTCTGGTTTTTGCAAATTGTAGCTGGTTTTCTTTTGTTCTGAAGCAGTATTGTGCTATTTCAGGTATCTATTGCTCCTTTTTGCTTGTGATTCTATTCCTCTCTCTAACCCTCTTGTCCATGGTTTTTCTTTCTCTCCATTCTTGGCCGAATACCTACTGCTTCCCTAACTCTCAAACCCTTTCAGCTTTAGCTTGGGTTAGTCGATTCTTCCCTACCTTCTTCTTCCTTATTCTCTCAGGTGCAAATGAATCTTTGTTGGCCAAATATTGCTCTTTCATTTACCCTCTGTGTGCCGACTCTTTCTTTTGTTTTTCTCTGTCGATCGGGTGGTATGTGCTGCATTTAGATTTTGTTTTTGTTCACCCCTCTTCCTTTTCTATCGAATCTATAGTTTTCCTTTAACACTTTCTTTTCCAGCTGACTATTTTTAGGGGAGCGATTGCGGTAGTTCTGCATTGTTGTAACGGCGATCTTTTGGGGATTGTGAACCGATTACTTTCCTTCCCCAGTTTTGGCTTTGCTCTTTCGGTAAGTGGTTGTGCACTTGGTTCAATTGATGTATGTATACTATGTTAGTTAATAAGTTCATTGGAACACAGATAATCTCTAAAAGAGTTCGTAATCAGTTGCAGGTATCGCTTTAAGGGTGGAATCTTCATTAGTACAACAAAGGCAATTATTAGTGGAATTTTTTGCGATAATATAAGGGGGAGATGCTAATCCTATTGCCACTGATTAATTTAGTATTTTGATTGAATGTAGGCTTTGGGCTCATGTTCTACTTGCGCATCTTTGTTTAAGGTGTGTAATCACACTGCTATAATCATAAATCGGTAAAAGCCGAAAAACTTGACTAGTGTCCCTACACGAGCATGCGCTCGCTCATGTGGTGAATCAAAAGTTCAAAACATGGGCGTTCGATCATAGAGGCCACCATGAGCGATTTCATGGGTTTAGGCCGCTGGAAATTATTGGGCCAGGTTGTGTGGTTTACACGGCCATGGCCATTTTTGGGCTTTGTGGGCCACACGAGTGTGTGAGCCCACATGGGCCGTATTATGGGCTTTGGGGTTATTTTCATTGATTTACTTTTAAGGTTGCACGGGTCACCCGAGATGACTGTGGACCTATTGTTGGGCCGGTAAATACACTTAGATCTCATACTGATGAAATGACTATTATACCCCTTCGAGGTACAATGACTGATATGCCCTTATGATTTGTGTGACTGTATTCGAGCATGACATTTCTACATACACGTATGATATTATGACATAACATGTTACATGGCGGTGGATTTGATATATTTGGAGGAAGTGTGCTATTCTGGCAGCTTTGCTGCATATACTGTTAGTGCTACAACCGGTGTTATATTTTGGAGTGTAGGGATGGGCGGGTCGATTTTATTTCCACATGGAGTGTATGGTTGGACGGAGTGGAGTGTAGAGGATGGATGGGTAGGACTTCTGATTGCATTACTGTTACTGTAATGGGTTAAAGCCCACACTGCTACTGATACAGTATTGGGCTAATGCGCTAACTGTTACTGGACTGTTACTAATTCAAGCTTAGGCTTAGACTGTATTTACCTGTGGTATGACTGATTGTCTGTTTAATAAGGTGCTACACACTGAGTTTTTCATAAACTCACCCTTCTGCTCTTCTGTGCAGGTAATCCTTAGGCGGGTCGGTGCTGCGAGGGACTCGAGGGAGGCCACACAATTGCTTATGCTACTATTTTAAACTTTTATTCTTTAAGCTATTTAATTTGGGCATTTTTTATGTCATAAGGCCTTTTTAAATTTTACTTTAATTTGGGTTTCACTTATTTGGATTGATATCTACTAGTAGTAGGACGCGAGTTCTTTCAAAACGATGAATGTTTTACAAAACACCATGCTATCACAACATATTTCAAAAAGCTTTCGCAACAACCATTGTTTTTTTAAAGTGTAACAACAACCCAAAATGATTAACTTTTGCTAAACCTACTTGAGTTTTTCACAACTATCAATATACCTATAAGTTTGGAAAAGATCACTACAAGAGTTTTGATATAGTACGGACTTTTTGAACCAAACAATACTTTTCAAAACACATTTCAATGTGACATCACAAATTTGGCCATAATGTCCAGGCTGGGTTTGGGGTGTTACACACATTATCAAAACTTTCTCAATTTCACCTATTCGAACAATCCATGATCGGAATAGATTTTCCAAAGCTTGATTCAATTCGGCATCACTTATATATATTTCTTTACAACTCAATTTAGCACATATAATGCACATACATTTCAATTTAACAACATTTATTTACTTATGAACTTACCTCGTACTAACACGAACAGACCGGAACAACAATTCGATAATTTTTTACTTTCCCTGATCCAAATCTGATTTCCTCATTTCTTGATCTAATTCAATACAAATTCAACTTATTTAATCATATATTCAATCAAATATATCTAAAAACACATAAATGGGCTAATTACACTTTTTCCCCTAACATTTCACATTTTTCGTAATTTAGTCCCTATTTCACAAAGCACAAAAATATTCAAAATTTGACCACACCCATGCTTTGTTGAATTCCACTATGGTCCCTAGTAGATCATTTCTTTTTCATTTATTTCACATTTTGACCCTTCACTTAACAAAATTCATAATTTAGCCCAATTTATTCAAATTCATCAAAAATTCAAATACAAAACATATTTATCTATCATCAACTTCCATATTTCATCAATTAACAATTCAAAACTCACAAAATCAATAATGGCATAACTCAAAATCACCACCAAATTTTGAAATTGAGGCATGGGCTTGATAAAACACGAAGCAATGATCTAAAAAACATAAAAATTATCAAAAATCGATCAACTAACATACCTTTATTACGCCCCAAAATCTAGATATTTACTTTTTGTTTGTCATGTTATGCTAATTCATGCTTGCTTTAGTGGTTAAGTGTCCTGAGAAGTGTCTGGGAAGTCCTGAGTTCGAGCTTCGACATGTGTAAAATTTTGTTTTAGTTGAATAAACCTTGTCTCTAGATAGTAGACTTCTTAAATAAATATAGGTAAAACATGACATAAAAACCCTACTGATCCAGGGGATAGTGGCGTGTTGCTTCTATTAAGTGTCTTGAGTTCAAGTCCCGCTGTGCTGAAGGAGTGTTTTATTTTGGTCCTCTTGCCGTGTGAGAGGTGGAAGTTGACTGAAATACTGCTGGTTGAGGAGATAATGGTGGAATGATATTAGGAGGATTTCGTGGGATTTGAAAGTGAAGGAGTTGTAGTCGAATAGGGCTTTGGCCACTTAGAAATTCGGCTATGTATTGGTAATTGGTCACTTCATTTCGGGTTTTGCCTAATTATGGTTTTGCTCAATCTTTGTTTTTGAAGCCGAATTGTGCTAGTAAGTTTTTTGGTATCTTTTGCTTTTTGGCTAGTGCTTTCGGGTACTTTTACTTTGGGATTATCTCAGTTTTTTGTTCTTCTACCTCTATTATTTGACAACATTTTTCCCTTGATACCTTTTGTTGCTGAATACCCTCCTTTCATCTCTCTCTGTCCCTTACGGTTTTTAGCCTTAGTCTTGACCGATACTCTTCTTCTTCTCTCTGGCTCAATTGATTACCTCTTTGATTGATTACATTTTTCTTTCATTTCTTCTTATCTGGATATTTTGGCTGAATTATGTATCTCTCTGTTTTAGTTTCGATTTTTGCAAGTATTCTCTGGTAAATTGGTAAACACTTGAGCCCTTCTTGTTTTCTCTCAACTTTTATCAAGTCTTCCCTCTCTTGCATTGTTTAGGCCGATTACTTTTATTTTGTTATTATCAAATCTCATCTCCCTATTTCTTGTGTGGTGTTCATTGATTCCTAGTTCTCGAGGAGTGTAGGAGTTACAAGCGATATTGAAGCTGTCAAAACCTTTCCTTCATCGCTCGATCAAAGGCACCCTGTTTGTAGTTATTTTGTTCAACTGGGGTTGGTTGGCTTGGATCTTTTGGTGTTGCCGAATGCTACTTTCCCTATTCTAGGGTTTTATGTTTTAATTAGTATAGGTTGATCCGAATCATATGTTTTAGCAATCGTACTAATGGATTTCACTAGTGACGCAAATATTCGAAAAGAAACATGTGGTCAATCTTAGTCAGCAGTCTTAGAGGACTAAGCCACTTTTGTTCAATCAAAGGCAAGTATTAGGATAAGTTGGAATCATATTAAGGGAGGTTGTTAACCCCTTTTGTTAGTCGACTTATAGAATACCATGATTGAATGTAGGTTTGGTGCTCGTGGGCTATTTGTGCATTTTCGTAAACAGGTGTGTAATCACACTATTATAACCATAAATCGGTAAAAGCCAGAAAATATTACTAGTCTAACGAGCATGCGCTTGCTCGTGTGGTGAATCAAAAGTACAAAACGTGGGCGTTCGACCGTAGAGGCTAGCATCAGTGATTTCATGGGCCTAGGTCATTTTGGGCCATGTTGGGCCAAAATGGACCGTGTGGGCTCTATGGGCATGTGGGCCCCACACGGGTAAACCACACGGACGTGTGGAGATTATTGGGCTAGGCTATGTGGTTTACACAACCATTTCCATTTTTGGGCTTTGTGGTTTACACGGGTGTGTAGGCCCACATGGGTCGTATGATGGACTTTGGGCCCATTTTCATTGATTAATTACTAAAGGTTGCATGGGTCGCCCGAGACGACTGAGGGCCTATTATTTGGTCGGTAAGTATACTTCGATCCCATACTGATGAAATGACTATTATACCTCTATGAGGTAAAATGACTAATATGCCCTATAATTTGTATGACTGTATTCGAGCATGACATTTTTGTGTACACGTACGATATTATGACATGACATGTTGCATGGGGGTAGGTTTAATATATTTGGAGGAAGTGTACTATACTAGCAGATCTATTGCATATATTGTTTAATGCTGCAACTGGTGCTATATTTTAGAGTGTAGGAATGGGTGGGTCTATTTTATCTCCATATGAAGTGTAGGGATGGAGGAGTGAAGTGTAGAGGATGGATGGGTAGGACTTCTGATTGCTTTTTTGTTATTGTTACTATAATAGGCTAAGGCCCACACTGCTACTGATATTGTATCGGGTTAAGGCCCTAACTGTTAATGGACTGTTACTGGAACGAGCTTAAGCCCAAACTGTATTTGTCTATTGTATGACTGATTGTTTGGTTTATAGGGGATTACACACTGAGTTTGTGTAAACTCAATCTTCTGCTTCTCTGCGCAAGTAATCCTTAGGCGAGACGGTGCTACGAGGGACTCGATGGTGGCCACACAACTGCACTTGTTTTCACTTTTAACTTCAATTTTATAAGTAATTTAGGTTGTGGTATTTTTTTATGTAATAAGGCCTTTCTAAAGTTTTACTTTTGATTTGGGTTTTATTTATCTTGGATCATGTTTGCTAGAAGTAGGTCATGGTTTTTCATAAGACTAAATGCTTTCAAAACACCACATCTTTGCAACATACTTTCAAAGCTTCCACAAGCAAACACTGTTTTTAAATTGCGATAACAATCTATAATGATTAAACTTTTTGCTAAACCCACATGGTTTTAAACAATGAATTATATAGTACAGATTTTGCCACAGAACGATGTTTTTCAAATTGCACTTCAATGTGGCATCGCAGATTCGGCCATAACGTCTAGGTCGGGTTTGGGGTTTTACATTTAATGGTATCAGAGCCAGGTTACAAAACTCGGCTATGGATTTGGGTTTATTTTAAAACTTAGAATTTCAAAAAAGAACTATTCCAAATGATTTGAAATACTTGAAAATGTTTTACTGAAGGTATGGTACACCGAGTCTCTGGTGCCGATTCTGTAAGTCATCTGAAACTACTTTCTATTTAAATTGAAATATTGAGAAACCTGTAGGCAATAGACTGTACTAAAATACACTGTTTAGGGTAACCTAAAACTATAGTAAGACTGCAATCTGCGAAAACAAAGCTTTGAATTGCTGATAATATTTTCCATAAAATATCCTGTAATAAACACTGGAACTGTAAACTGATGCATAAAATTTATAATTTGGATAATACGCAAATCGAAAATGAGAACCAAAGGTACTCAAAGAAAGGGTACAAGAGGCCGCAGGGGGGGCCGTGGGGGTGATTGCGCTAAGTCATCGGCATCGGGCCACATGCTTAACAATCCTGGTAAGGCCAATGTGGTCACTGATGTGCTGAGCCGTAGGGCTATGATTGATCTGAGGGCGATGTTTGCTTATCTCAGTTTATTTGATGATGGTAGCTTGGTTGAACTCTAAGTTAAACTGATGTAGATCGAACAGATTAAGGGTAAATAGTTGGAAGATTAGTCACCGGGTCCTCGTTTCCAGCAGATTGAGAGTGCTGAAACAGTAGATTTTACACTTAATAGCGAAAGGGTACTCTGTTTCCGTGGGAGAGTTTGTGTACCAAAAGATACTGATTTGCGGCAGTCTATACTGCAAGAGGCACATAGTAGCCCTTATGCTATGTATCCTGGTGGAAATAAGATGTACCAAGACCTTCGTAAGTTATATTGGTGGCCAGGTCTTAAGCGTGAAGTTATCGACTTTGTGAGTAAATGCCTGACTTGCCAGCAAGTTAAGGCGAAACATCAGTTGCCTTCAGGTTTAGATCAACTAGTCAAGATTCCACTCTGGAAGTGGGAGAGAGTAACTATGGATTTTATAAGTGGGCTACCCCTAACGCCTTGTAAAAAGGATTCGTTATGGGTCATCGTGGACCGATTGACAAGATTTTCCCATTTCATATCAGTTCGTATTGATTTTTCGTTACAGAAGCTAGCTAAGTTGTATGTGGCTGAGATAGTGAGACTGCATAAGATACTGGTTTCCATAATTTCTAATAGGGATCCTCGCTTCACGTCTCGGTTTTAGAAGAAGCTGCATGAAGCACTGGGTACAAGGTTAGACTTCAGTACTGCGTTCCATCCTCAGACAGATGGTCAGTCAGAGAGGGTGATTCAGATACTGGAGGTCATGTTAAGGAGTTGCATAATAGATTTCCAAGGTAGTTGGGAGTACTACTTGCTGCTAGCAAAGTTTGTGTATAATAATAGCTACCAGTCTAGTATACCGATGGCACCTTACGAGGCAGTATATGGTCGTAGGTGTCATACTCCTCTTTGTTGACTGAGTTAGGTGAGTGTTGTGTTCTGGATCCTGAGTTGGTTTCTGATACCGAGGACAAAGTTAGATTGATTCGGGATCGACTGAAGGCAGTACCAGACAGACAAAAGTCGTATGCGGATTTGAAAAATAAGGAAATTGAATATTCTGTGGGGGACTTCGTCTTTCTCAAGGTCACGTCATGGAATAAGGTATTGAGGTTTGGATGGAAGGGCAAGTTAAGCCCTAGGGTCATTGGGCCTTATTGCATACTGAAACATGTGGGACCAATTGCCTATCAACTTGAGTTACCTCCAGAGTTGGACCGGATTCACGATGTGTTTCACGTTTCCATGCTGAGGCGTTACTGGTCTGATTCCAAGCATGTTGTTTCGACAGAGGAGATTGAGGTTAGGCCGGATCAAACTTTTGAGGAGAAACCAATTTAGATTCTAGAGCGTGATGTAAAAGTGTAAAGAAAGAAGTCTGTTCCACTGGTTAAGGTACTTTGGCATAATCGTAGCTCAGAGAAGGCCACGTGGGAACCTGAGGAGACGATACGATAACAATACCCTCATCTATTTTCACCAGGTAAATTTTGAGGCTGAAATTTTCTTTTAGGGGGTAGAGTTGTAACGCCCCCAAATCTAGGTATTTATTTTTTGTTTGCCATGTTGTGTTAATTAATGCTTGCTTCAGTGGTTAAGTGTCCTGAGAAGTGTCTGGGAAGTCCTAAGTTCGAGCTTTGACATGTGTAAAATTTTATTTTACTTGAATAAACCCTGTCTTTAGTCAGTAGGCTGCTTAAATAAATATGGGTAAAACATGACATAAAAAGCATGCTGGTCTAGGGGATAGTGTCGTGTTGCTACTATTAAGGGTCTTGAGTTAGAGTCGTGCTGTGCTCAATGATTGTTTTATTTTGCTCCTCTTGCCGTGTGAGAGGTGGAAGTTGACAAAATACTATAGGTTGAGGAGAGTTTGAATTCGGTGGTCGAGGAGATAATGGTGGAGTGATATTAGGAGGATTTTGTGGGATTTGAAAGTGAAGGAGTTGTAACCGAATAGGGCTTTGGCCATGAAAGAATTCGGCTATGCGCTGGTAATTGGTCACTTCATTTCTGGTTTTGCCAAATTGTGGTTCTGCTCACTCTTTGTTTCCAAAGTCGAATTATGCTAGGAAGTTTTTGGTATCTATTGCTTTTTGGCTAGTGTTTTCGAGTACTTTCACTTTGGAGATTATCTCAGTTTTTTGTTCTTCTCCCTCTACTCTTTGACAATCTTTTTCCCTTGATACCTTTTGTTGCTGAATACCCTCCTTTCTTCTCTTTCTGACCCTTACGGTCTTTAGCCTTAGTCTTGACCGATTCTCTTATTCTTCTCCTGGCTCAATTGATTACCTCTTTGATTGATGACATTTTACTTTCCTCTGTTCTTATCTGGATACTTTGGCTGAATTTTATATCTCTCTATTTTAGTTTCTGTTTTTGCAAGTATTCTCTGGTAAATTGGTAAGCACTCGACTCCTTGTTTTCTCTCAACTTTTATCAAGTCTTCCCTCTCTTGCACTGTTTAGGCCGATTACTCTTCTTTTGTTATTGCCGAATCTCATCCCCATTTTTCTTGTGTGGTGTTTGTTGGTTCCTAGTTCTCTAGGACTGTAAGAGTTGCAAGCGATACTAAAGCAATCGAAACCTTTCTTTCATCGCTCAATCGAAGGTAACCCTATTTGTAGTTATTGTGTTCAACTGGGGTTGGTTGGCTTGAATCTTTTGGTGTGGCTGAATGCTACTTCCCCTATTCTGGGTTTTATGTTTTAATTAGTATAGGTTGATCCGACTCGTAGGTTTTTGCAATCGTACTAATGGATTTCGCTGGCGATGCAAATATTCGACAAGAAACGTTTGGTCAATATTAGTCAGTAGTCTTAAAGGACTAAGGCACTTTTGTTCAATCAAAGGCAAGTATTATGATAAGTTGGAATCGTATTAAGGGAGGTGATTAACCCCTTTTGTCAATCGACTAATACAGTACCTTGATTGAATGTAGGTTTGGTGCTCGTGGGCTATTCGCGCGTTTTCGTATACAGGTGGGTAATCACACTGCTATAACCATAAATCGGCAAAAGCCAAAAAACATGACTAGTGTCGCTACACGAGCGTGCGCTCGCTCGTGTGGTGAATCGAAAGTACAAAACGTGGGCATTCGACCGTAGAGGCCACCATAAGCGATTTCATGGGCTTAGGCCGTTTTGGGCCATGTTGGGCTGAAATGGGCCGTGTGGGCGCCATGGGCATGTGGGCCCCACACGAGTAGACCACACAGATGTGTGGAGATTATTGGGCCGGGTTGTGTGGTTTACACGGCCATGGGCATTTTTTAGCTTTGTGGGCCACACTGGAGTGTGGACCCACATGGGCCGTATTATGGGTTTTGGGCCCATTTTCATTGATTGACTGCTAAAGGTTGCACGGGTCGCCTGAGACGACTGTGGACCTACTTTTGTGTCTGTAAGTATACTTAGATCCCATACTGATGAAATGACTATTATACCCTTATGAGGTACAATGACTGATACGCCCTATGATTTGTATGACTGTATTCGAGCATGACATTTTTGCGTACACATATGATATTATGACATGACATGTTCCATGGGGATGGGTTTATATATTTGGAGGAAGTGTACTATACTGGCAGCTCTACTGCATATACTATTTAGTCCCGCAACCGGTGCTATATTTTGGAGTGTAGGGATGGGTGGGTCGATTTTATCCTCTCATGGAGTGTAAGGCTAGATGGAGTGGAATGTAGAGGATGGATGGGTAGGACTTCTGAATGCATTTCTGTTACTGTTACTGTAATGGGTTAAGGCCCACACTGCTACTGATACTGTATCGGGCTAAGGTCCTAACTGTTACTGGACTGTTACTGAAACAGGCTTAAGCCCAGACTGTATTTGCCTATTGTATGATTGATTGTTTGGTTAATAGGGGATTACACACTGAGTTTGTGTAAACTCACTCTTCTGCTTCTATGTGTAGGTAATCCTTAGGCGGGACGGTGCTGCGAGGGACTCAATGGTGGCCACAAAACCGCACTTGTTTTCACTTTTAACATCAATTTTATAAGTTATTTAGTTGGGGTATTTGTTATGTAATAAGGACTTTTTAAAGTTTTACATTTTATTTGGGTTTTATTTATCTTGGATAATGTCTGTTAGAAGTAGGTAGCGGTTTTTGATAAGATTAAATGCTTTCAAAACATCATGCCTTTGCAACATACTTGCTTTCAAAACACCACGCCTTTGCAACATACTTTCAAAGCTTCCGCAAGCAAACATTGTTTTTAAAGTGCAATAACAATCTATAATGATTAAACTTTTTGCTAAACCCACTTGAGTTTTTAACAACGAATTATATAGTACGGATTTTGCAACAGAACGATGTTTTACAAATCACACTTCAATGTGGCATCACAGATTCGGCCATAACATCTAGGTTGGGTTTGGGGTGTTACAACCTTAATCAACGACAGTAATGGCCGAACCTAGCTTGCTTTTTTTCTTTCTTATTCTTTTCTAATTTAGGTAAAAATAATGGACAAATGCATGGCCACTTTAACTTATTTTTTACTATAATATATATTATTCATAATTTACCTTTTTAACCTTTATAAATTAATATGAAAACTTTATAATAAATGTCCATAACCGCCCATGCTTATGTTCAATGGCTAAATTACAACATAAGGCCCCACATAATAAAAGCCATAGCAATATAGCACTTTAACAATTCACAAGTCACTTTTGCATTTTCCGCGATTAAGTCTTTTTTCACAAATCTGCACTCAAACGATAAAATTTTCATACAAAAATTTTACACATATCAATTCACATACTTTAAACATGGAATATAATATTAAAGTATTTTTTGACTCAGATTCGTGGTCCCAAAACCACTGTTCCGACTAGGGTCTAAATCGAGCTGTTACAACTCTCCCCCCTTAAGGATTTTTGTCCCAGAAAATCTTACCATAAAGTAAATTAAGGATTTGCTTTCATACAGTACATTGCAAATTCACATATAGCTTCAAATTTCATATCTCTTTACTCTCACAATTAAGATTCTTATCTATTTTTCACTATACATCATATTAAACTGAATCTGCTTCTAATTGTATTGAGTTACCTTCATTTTCTGCTTTATTTCGTTGATGATATTAATCTCATAAATCATTTACTCACAAAGCTCGATCTTGAGAAATGGAGTTAGGTAACTGCCACAAATGATACCTCATACAATGTCACTTTTATACTCACCTGAGAGTTTATCAAACATCAACAATCTTTCTTAGTTGCTTTGAAACTCTAAAACACAATGATGAATAAATATTTGAAGAATTTTCAAAATAACCTTGTACTCACAGCTTACCGTAATTTCTCCCAGAATTACCATATGAATTTTATATTTTAATCTGAAACAATGTAACACCCCAAGTCTGGCCTAGACGTTATGGCCGAATCTGGCGTGTCACATCGAAGTGTTTTAAAAAATTTTTGATATTTATTGTAAATGTAACACCCCAAACTTGGCCCGGAGGTTATGGCCAAATTCGGTGCATCACATTGAAGTGTTTTAGCGAAAACCGTGTTTTCATTGAAAACCCTTCCTAAAATAAAAAAAAACCTTAACTATCTTTAAAAAAAACTACTTTCAATCATTTGTTTAAAATATGTGTTCTTATGAAAATATGTCACTTTAAAAATTTAGTTGCGGAAACATAGAAAGACATACTATAGTTTAAGAAACCATGTTTAACTTCTTATAATTACATCATATAAAAATAATAACCCAAATAATAATAAAATGGAAGCCCTATTACAATCTGATTTGAAAGTACTTAATAACATAAAAACTTATGTGCTTTAAAAAGAAAAACAAGTCCGAATTATCTTGCTAGTTGGCCATCCAGAGCCCCTCCAAACATCGAACCTTCTACTAATCATCACTTGAAAATAAAATAAAAGAGGGGGGTGAGTTTTCACAAACTCAGTGTGTACAACCTCGACAAGTAACAAACGTTCAAGAAACACCATACATCAAACATGCAATGCAATGCAATCCAATCCAATAATCCATCCGCTACACACTAGCTCCGTCTCCTGTCACATCATGTGGGGATATAAATATCAACCCACCCAACTGACACATCAATGGTAGCCCGGTTGCGGAACTACCTTCATTCACATATTGGGCTTAAAAGCCGTCGGTGGATCCACGATTGCCAAGCAACCATGCGATCCTCATATACTTCCTCCATTCCATAATTCCCAACCCATATGAAACCTAAGCAGAATATCGTATGTATGCAGAAGATATGCATGTCACATCCATAAAACTTACATTCAACACCTAGGGGTATTTTGGTCATTTTTGCCCTTAGGGGCATCTCGGTAATTTTCCCTTCATTACGATTTTCACTTAACTTGGCCCGTTAACAAATCCCGTGAGCTAAGATGAACGAATACTATACACCAGGTAGGATTCTAGAGAAGAGGAGGTGAGTCCTTAAGACCGCTTAAGTACCAAGCTCTCCCTAGATCCAATCCCAAACATGCATATGCCCGTTGCCACACCTTAACCCTATGAATTGTCCACGGTCGCAATATATTAATTAAATTTTATGTAGTTATCATATACTAGGCCCAAAACCCCTACATACATGCATATGACCCACTTGGCCCAATCTCATTCATATGGCCCATCAGGCCCAATTTATATTCATTCAGCCCATTAAGCCCAATTCATATTCATATGTCCCATTAGGCCCAAATCACCTTATATGGCCCGCTAGGCCCAAATCACCTTGTATTCACGCTCACACAAAAATTTTCTATCGCATAGCATCAATCATCAAATTTTGCCTATTATGGGCCCAACAGCCCATCGGGCCCATTAAGCCTATTCTGGCTTGGTTGACCAGATCATAGCCCAAGTCCATGGAATTTCCCATGGGCCTCAGACAACCTATCGGTTTCCTTCTCATGAGTGTTCGCGCACTCGCAAAAGTACCATAGCCAAGCTTTTGACTTTTCGGCATTTTGGCTTTTGCCGATCTACTTGTGTGTGCAGTGTATGTACACACATGGTAAGCAAGCGTGCTATGATTCCCTTAGTCACCAACCTACAAATGATATCACCCTTCAATTAATCGCATGCTTAATTCATATCTTTACTAAAACCGTAACCTCACCTTAACATTACCTCACGCGATAAGTATAACAGCCCCTTCTTAAATCACTAACCACGATCAACTCCTAGATCTACACCAATCTTAACTATTTAAACCAGAATAATAGGTGACTCATATCCAGCACAAGTCCCCTTACCTTAACTATGAACATTCGACCACCTTAGCCAATGGGAGAGGAATACTTACCAAAACTGTAAACACCTAAAGAGCAATTTCGGCAGAGAGCTAAGATTCGAGATCCGATACTAATTCCCTACCACAATTGATTAGAAAGAGTGAGGAAAGAACAACGTAATAGATTCTTAGCAAAACCGGTTGGAAGAGCAAACACTTACACTAGATTCGGTCAAAGAGTATTTGGCCCTTGGAAGATTCGGCTTTTCAGCTTCCAAACTTAGTATGGTGAATAAGGTTTATTTGGTACAGATTAAAGAAGAAATCAACTAAGTGAAACAAATAAAATTGTGTAGAGAAAGAATAGAAATCGGCACAGAGAAAAGAGAGTAAAACAAAAGGGTTTTCAGCTTTGAGGAAAAAGGGTTTCTGGTAACAGGGTAAAGGAAATTCGGCACTAGCCTGGCAACCCTGCATTTGGCAGTTATTTATAGCCCCCATAGCCGAATTGCCTAGCCCTCAATTCCTCATTCGGCTCCATCACTCCCCCCTTCTCATCTCCTCATTTTTCACCCTGATAACTCCTTGATCCTTTCCTTAATTTTCCGCCCTAAACACTCCCCTTAGAGTCCATCTTCACGCCACTTCCAACCTTCTAGAAGGCCAAAATTAAACTTCTAAAAACACTAAGCTAGGATTCAAACCTAGGATCTCCTTGCTAGCTACTAAAGCCACCACCCTACACTCTAAGTGGCGTCACTTAGCCACTCCTCCACAAGGCTTTTTGATGCAATTTTCCCCTATTTTTATTTAAAAGCCCAACTACTCACAACCCTGGTTCTTTTAGTAATTAAATTAAAATTCCTCCACCATAAAACTCGAACCCAGAACTTCTCCAACACACCTAGACACTCCAAATTCATTGAACCCTTAAAGCCAACATATCTTTGTCATTTTCTTGCTCACTTAAAAATTTTATGAGACCTAAAGCCCAATTCCTCTAGGCCCAAAATTTTGTGCGTTACAGTAAACATCTATTACTGAGTTTAAATCCTTTTATTATTATTTAACAAAATTTCTCGTCAAAACGATCAACTTATTAACTAACGGTGTTATATCAAATTGATTTAAAAACGCAGAAGCTTTTTAAGTTGATGAAGTTTAAAATGCGTGTTTTCAAAAATAGTAATTGTTTTAAAAACTCCTCTTTACCTAGACGCAGTTTAAAAATGTATAATCTAAAGCCCAATTAAAACTTAAACCCACAATTGGCCTTATTACATAATCAGAAACCCAATATGAAATTTAAAATAGATAAAGTCAAGTTGAAGATCAACAGCAATCGTGTGGCCACCTCCTCGTGGCTCCAAATCGTCTACGGTTGGAGATTACCTGCGTAGTTAAAAGAAAGGGTGAGTTTATGAAAACTCAGTGTGTAATCCCTTATCAGTCAGACAGAAAATAGAGCATGCAGTAACAGTCTCGGCCTGAGCCCTATTCAGTATCAGTACAGCCTGGGCCTTAGCCCTATATAGTAACAGTGCGGGCCTAAGAGCCAATACAGTATCAGTACAGTGCAGATATGCAACCCATCCTAATCCAACCAACACACCACCCGTACCAACCAATACACAATGTGGGGAATAAATCGACCCACCCAACCAACACACCAATATCGCAGTGAAGCTGCTAACAGTAATGCAGCAAAATTGCTAATAATAGTAAACATGGTGTAGCCACTAATATCAGAATGCGTGGCAAAGCCACCAGAACAGTAAAAACGTGGCAAAGCCACTAGTACAGTACTTCCTCCAAAACAAAATCCCAACCCCAATACAGAATGTCATGTCATAAATATTACGTGTATGCAAGGTCATACTCAGCACAATCATATAAGTAAATCATAAGCACATCAATCATACGAGACATAAGGGCATAATCGTCATATTACCATACAAGGGTATTACAGTCATTCTGCTCTATAGAGGTATTTCGATAGTTTTATATTACAAGGGTTTTTCGGTCATTTTACCCTATAGGGGCATTACGATCATCTTACAAACTAGGGGTATTTCGGTAATTTTGCAAACTAGAGGCACTTTGGTAATTTTTCATATCGGGGGTATTTATGACCCATCATATGGTCCACCGTTGCCTCAAGCGACTTAAGTAACCTAAATAGACATAACGGTGCAAATGGGCCTAAAGCCCATACTCGACTGAAGCAGGGCCCACACGCTCGTGTAGCCCATTTAGCCCAAACTTAGATACGGTTATGTGTATACAATAGCCCAATTCATTAATAGTCACATACTGCAGATTTTATCTGTGTGGGGCCTAGGAGCCCATTGGGCCCACATGGCCCATCAAGGCCCAAAAACAACATAAGTTATGTGCGCAACATGACAAGTCTACCTACTTCCCGCTTATCAGCGAAATTTACCCACGCGGGCCCATGGGCCCGTTGGGCCCATACGGCCAATTTATCCTAGAACTAGCCACGGCGGTACGAATAACGTAGCCCAATCCAAACTTACCACTTAACATACATTTTATCTGTGTGGGCCCACAAGCCATTGGGCCTAACGTGGCCCAGAACGGCCTATGCCATGAACGCGACATGACAAGCCCAACCATATTCCACCTAGCAACTGATTTGACACCAGCGGGCCGACAGGCCCATTGGGCCCTTTTTCATCCATTTTGTACCCCAAGTGGCCCACTACGGCTTAAGCTCACGAATTTTCTCATGGTGGCCTTCCTCATCGTACACCCACGTTCCGTGAGCTCAGTTAACGACACGCGCGATCGCACGCTCGTGTGGCATCATACGCCATATTTCTGACTTTTTGGCATTTTGCCGATCTACAGTCATAGCAAAGTAATCATCACGCGTAATTTTGGCTTTTTAGCCGTTTATGAAAACAAGGCATACGATTACACACCTTCTTGCGAAAACTAGGCAAAATTCATGCTCTTCGAACCTAAATTCAAACAAGACAAACATATCAGTTTTACAACCAATAGGGTTAATGATTAGCTTTACCCCCAAATCGACAACCCTTGCTCACCTTGGTTGAGAAAATACCGCTACTCCTCTATGATAGTTGGCTAGAACCGATCACCATTCCTCGTTGACTAACTGTGACAAAAGAGTCAACTATCAGTTAGGACTACCTACCCCAAGGGTTGATGTGCATGAATCCGAAAGGCACAACCCCTAGATTAGAGAACAAATATTCGGCCACCACATAACACAACCACATCTATCTCCAGTTAAACCAAATAATTGAGAACATGATTACCTTAGATGAAATCACAAAGAGGTTCCAAAAGCTTTAGCACTTCTGATAAACCCCTAGAGACACCTAGGACCCAGCGAACCAATAACACATAGAGGGTCAAAGGTTGCAATCTGAACCCAAAAGAAGAAGAAGCATTCGGCTTTAAAGAAAGAAAAGAAAAGGAAAGCAACTTGAAAGTACAGAAAGAATGACAAAATTCACCAAATGGCTACCACCACCACCATCGAAACTTAAACAAAGGGAGAGAAAGAATGAAAAGTGTAGTTAGCTAGAATATGAGAGAAGAGGGACAAAGGTTCGGCCAAAAGAAGAATTAAGATTGAGAGGAGAAAAAGGCAATATTCGACTTTGAGAAAGAGAGTAGAGAAAATACCTAAAAGCAATTGGGTCACCAAGATAGAGCACGAAAATGCACAAGAAGAAAACAAGCAAATTCGGCACTTAGGAAAACTGAAACTAGGTGTCACTCCCAAAACTCAAAATTTGGCACAAAGAAAGAATACTCTAAAAGTTCCCAAAATGCCAAAATGCCTACCAAAGAGACCCCTAGCCGAATTTGCATACACAAGCTTCCCCAATCGGCTACAACTTCCCAAGCTTTGAATTCCTTGATTTACTCCTCCAAATTCTCCTCCATAATCCCATCCTCAACTTACTCCCACCTCACATTCAAATTCCATGACCAAATCAACCTTCCACCACATAGAATTCTACTTCAATTCAACCACTTGCGACCCACAAGTGCAAAATAAATACTTATCAATATACCATGCCAATGCTTGAACCCTGGACCTCCTTGCCATCCTTTTGACGCCATCTTACCACTATACTACAAGGCTCTTTGTGTCACCATGTATCCTCAATTAACTAAAATGTTTACAGGCCAAAATCTAGGTTCCTTTAAAAGAAAACTAAAATAGATTATAGGAGCCAAGACTTGAACCCAGGCTCCCTTAAAACCTTAATGACGCCCCAACCACTAGACCACATGCTTCCTCGTGTCATTTATTTAACATGACTACTTAAAAGGCCTTCATCCCAACATCTAAGGTTTTATTCACTTAAAACAAAATTTTTGCTAAAGCCCAGGTTTGAAGCCAAGATTTCTCCAACACTTCTCAGGGCCATTAACCACTAAAGCAGACATTTAATTGTGTCATTTCCTTTCACAATTAAATACTTATATACCACCTCCTTACGGATCCACACTGAAGTCCCAAAACTTTTAGGCCCAAATTCGGGACATTACAAACAATAATGACTGGCACCATGTGGAAACTGAAAGTCTCTGAAACGAATAACTCAGTTAATTTATCAAAAGAGAAATCTATGTGTACAGAAAGACTTATTCAGACAGTTAACAATAATTCAAATAACATCTATCTATTCCAATGATAAGAGATAATCTTGATGCAAAATTTATCAAAATTCTATTTCACCATTACTCAGATATCAAAACATGCTGAAATAGTCCCGAAGATGCTTAAAATTTGACTTTAGCTTGTTGATAGCTCAGACATTTAATGTGAGGTCAGAAATATTACGTTTTATGCTTATTTATCAATGCCACTTTCTCAGATTATCTTTCATCTTGTTACTCCTGTATGAACAGTCTAACTGACACTGTGAGCCTCTTACAACAATGGTTATACAATCTTAGAGCTTCTTGGTATACACACTCTATTTCAAAGCAACAAGCAATCATCAATTCCATATCTAAAGTTTTGAATCAGAAATCAATTTATACTGAAACCCTTTTTAACTTATAATTTGATAAAAAATTTCTAAATTTCACGAATTCACTTAGTAAGCATCAATTTAACTTCTAATCCAGCTAACATATAATCATCCTCTGATAAGATCAATCACGTATTCATCGCTCGTAATGCACACAAAATTTTCTTATTCAGATTATTCGAAACTATAATCATTTCCCTTGGGTAATAATATTTACTTACAGAATCAAAAGTTGTTCGACAATTCGAGCTAGCTCTGTAGTGCCAAGTTCGGATCTCGCTCTGCAATGTCAAATATTTTAAACTCTTGTAATCATCAAATATGTCACATAACTCTTTTCATGTAGCTTTAACTGTAGGGAATCACACGATATCTCTATACACTCTATTATTAGAACACACTTCAAACCGCTCATTGATGCATATTGAAGATCATAAACTTTTTCTTCAAATTAGACTGAACCAGCAATGATGTTTCAGTTGAAAATATCTCCTTGCAAAAAGGAAAACTTCAACAATTGAACTAACTTTAATTTACTATAGCATTTCTTAGATAGAATTGTTCTGATAGATATAATTCTGTATCAAGTCTTCCTCCAGACTATCCTTCAATTTACACATGTGCGTTCAAATTTTATTTCTAATCCGGTGGATAGATTCAAACACATATAACCCAATTAACTTTTCAGTCAAATAATTTCAGATCAGATTAAACTACTGAATCAGTCTTTTTGAAGAAATCTTTTCCTCTCGTTAAAAAGGATAACCAGACCTATCATTATGCAGATGCCACAAGTATCAATTAGAAATCATAATGTCATAATAAAACCGACGTCTTACCCGTAATAATAGATAATATCCCAACTGTTAAAAAAGAATTTGAACCCAGAATAAAATCAAATATGATTTGAACAACACCCAATGCAGAAGCACAACTTTTATAAATCTGATAACGGTACTATAGTACTTCCCAAATTTCAGAACAGAAATTACGATTATAATAGATAAAGCCATTCCTATCACATAAATATCTATTATAGTTAATCACATAAAATCTTAAGAAAACCAGAATAGTGAAATTTTCAACATCTGAAGCTACACAGAATATCGAAAAATTACAACCCATATATAGAATGATATCAACTCCGATGATATCCCAGAAAATGTCCAGAAAGAACAAAATTACTCATAAATACTGGAATCCATAGTAACAGAAGCAATATAATCTTCACATATTTTCAACAGAACAATAGCCAGTAGAAACAAAGTATTATCATCATATAGATTTTATCAATGTCGAACATAACCCAAACAGACCAACGATGCTTTCGTCTATTAGATTGTTTAACTAATGTTCTTATACGATAATAATTCCTTCTGAAACTAAACAATTGCATATACTTTTGATGATAAATGTACACTTAAAATGCCCAGAAGAAGTCATAGTAACTGCCCGACTATAATCACTGTACTCAGCCATCAATACAATTCAATCATTATTCAACTGTCTAATTCTGTCATCATTAAGTCCATATTATCCAATCAATAACAGAAATCAATTCAAGAGAACTTTCAGTTAATACATTTCTTTAAATATTATACCTGAATACTTTTATTTCATCGAATTCAACTTCTTCGTTAATAATGACCTTGCATAATTTGAATAGTCTTCAGAACTTTTCAATATCTTCTTTAGTACTATCTTCATTTGTTGGTTCATTCACTTCTCTGACCACATTATTAATCTTCTGAACACGGACTTCTGTAATTCCACACTTGTAGGCTTATTCAACCAAAATCTTACAGATTTCATTGTAACATTTTACGGATAAGGGGGGTGAGGGTAGTAAAGCCTCAAATTTAACTCTCTCATACATGCACTTAACACATACAATCACAAATAGCCAGTTCATTTCTAATTTCACATTTTTAAATCATTTAATAAACTTTTCTTTTAATCACTTTTGTTCTTAACATATTGTTTATATAGCAACTTAAATTACTAATTCATAATCAAAGCATTTCAGATAGCAATCACAAGTTAAATATCATATCTCATATGCTCATATAATTATAACATTTATCAATAACAAAATGTCATACTCTTTGATCCATACCTTTATGAGTTGCAACTCATAATCAACACGTTTCCATTCAAACATTTAAGTACACATTCCGTACTATCAAAATTAGCTTGGTTGGAAAACTTATCTGTCTCATCAAAACAAATTTCGTCAGAGTCAGGAGATATCACACTATCATAGGTTAAATGTGGCATGTATAACTAGACTCACATATGCCATGGTAGTCCTAGAATCGACTAAACCATAGCTTTGATACCAACCAAATGTAACACCCCTAACCCGTATCCATCACCGGACTAAGGTTAAGAGGCATTACCGGACATATCGGAACATTTTACAATCATTCCACAATCAAAAGTCATTCATCATCATATGATAGTCAAACATCAACATTAAGTCCCTTTCTTAGGTCAATGAGACCATAAATATGCATTAGGAAGAGGTCAGGACTAAACTGAATACATACAATATTTTTTCGAAACTTAACAATTTTCCTAAGTTACAAAGGTCACACGCCTGTGTGAGCAGAACGTGTGCCTCACACGACATTAGACACGCCGGTGTGTCTAGCCCGTGGTCAAAACTAACTTGGCCACACGGCCGGCACACGCGCATGGGTGTGCGACTGTGTGGTTTGCCAAGGCTCATTTCGAAATGGCCCTCGAGTAACATGGCAAAAACACACGCCCGTGTGGGCAAAAATAGGCCATTTACAAGGCTAATATGCCACCTATTTGGGTCCTCCCTACAATTCCAAAATCAAGCATCATATATGCAATATTTTCAGCCAAATTCAACTCCAAACATGTATCAATCAATCCATAATATCATCAAACAATTTCATACTCATTCTTTATATCAAAGCATATTAAAATCACATACTAAACATTACCAAATTCCCAATCATGAACATACCAAAATGACCATTTCACTTGGTCATATACATATATATATCTCTAAATATATCACACTATTTGCCTTTTCAAACCATGTTCAAATAACTAATGCATCATCAATGTTATACTCATCAATTTACCTATAGGAATATAACCATAAGTCAAAAATACATACCATATTTCACCTCAATGCTCAAGATAAATCATATAACCAGTTACACCATACATATGACCCATGAATCATACTTCCCAAAATGAGCTCAATACATAAACCAAATATACACAATATTAGCATCATGATTAAGAAATTTTCGTATAGCTATATAAATACACAAATCAAAATAAACCATCTCAAAACATGCCACATTACCAAAACTCAAAGCTTTTATTTACCAAAGTGATAACCGGATAGTGTGATGATGTCTCCTATGACTTCCAACCCGAGTAAGTCCCTGAAACTTTATAGACATAGGAAAACACACAGAGTAAGCTTTGAAAGCTTAGTAGTCCATAATCAAATAAATCATTTAAATAATATTTATAAACCAATATCAATTTAACAAATCTTAATCATATAAATCAATCTTGCATATATTCATTACATCGACAACCAAATCATAGTCATTTATTGCAAATCATACATAAAATTATATCAACTTCTTTATAAACACTTCCAAACTCAAAGATCCATAATTCCTTCATTCACATAAACCAAATTTGCATATATGAACCATATAGCCAACTCAACCATTTTAATTTCATTATTGTTGAGACCATTTTTAAATCGAGTTTTGGAAAATTGGAATCGACTTTAAGAAAAACGAAAATGGGAGTCGCCACCAATCTTTTTAGATGTGATTGGATCACCTTTAAAACATTTTGTTTTAAAATCATTAGTTTTGGTCTACAAAATAAAAGAACGGGTCCGGGAGTCGGTTACATACGAGGAAGGATTAGCACCCTCGTAACGCCCAAAAATTGGTACCTAATTGATTATCAAAATGTCTTTAATGTCGGAAATTTAAAAATTTTGAGATGCAATCCTCTTTTAATATTTTTGACTTTTGAAAATTAGGGTTTACTTGCATCAAATAAATCAAAATATTATATCCAATAAGTTAGGCCACAATATTTTTAAGATATTTGACACTAAGTTAGCCCTTTTTTGAAATCCCCATCTTGAAACGACAAAACGCCACATTCAGTAAGTTAGGACACAATGCTTTGAAATTTCAAAATAGTTGCTCGTATTTTGAAATTTTTTTTAAAAACTTAGAAGGGTACTTGACTATTCGAACTCAACGTGAAAAGTCGCAACCTAGTAAGTTAGGGCACTACTTTTCTCGAAGCTTCCAAACACCAAGCATTGCCTTTTTATTTTTTAAAACTTCGGAATCTTGTTTTTTAATTAATGCATGAGGAATCACATTATCATTATGGAATAGAATATTGCAACAATAAGTGAATAAAGCATGCATTTAAATGACACAATGGCAATAATACAAAGATCATATACTAGATACATGCATGCTTAAAATTACATAACATCATATATACAAAGAGATACATAGCATATATTGAAGATGAATAAGCAAAACATATAAACATACATAATAATAATCAAGAAATGATGCATGATACACAATTTAATATAAAAAATAGTAATATAATATCAATGTACATGTTCATAAAATATAAAATCAAATAATAATTATAAAATAACATTGAATACATAAATGATATATACAGTATAAAAATATATAAAAGAATTAGTATATATAAAAATATAAAATAAAGTGAGTAATTGTTAACGAAATATACTTATAATACAAATAAAAATATGATATTTAATAATAATTTTAAAATAGTATTTAATATACAATATATAATATATAGTAACAAAAAATTTTACAAAAGAATAATAATTATATATAAAATAAAAATATATTGGTTTTTAAAAAATAATATATAAAATAAAAAGTATGTAAGATAATTATATAATATATAAAAATATCAGTTTAAAATGAAATAACACATAATAAATAATTAATTAATAATGAAATATGTATATAATATGAGTTAAAAATATAATAATAATTTACGAATTTTAAAACTATAAATATTATAATGAATAATATAAAACATAAATAATGTAATGGATAATACACGATATACATAACATATAATAAAAAAATAACAAGTAATATATAATAAAAATATAATAAACGTTATATAATAAAATATAATAAATATATATAGGAAAATAATATATGATAAATAAAAATTTTATATAAATATATAAATAGTATTTTTAATAATAATATATGTATAGTTTTTTAAAATAAAAAAATAACAAAATTTAAAATAGTAAAGAAAGGGCTAAAATTGAATTTAAATAAAATTATAAGGCTAATTAGCAAAATAGTGAGAATTCTGGGCTTGATTTGCAAGAATTAAAAACGACAAAGGACTCACTGGGCAATTTGCCCTAATCTTAAACAACACTATTTTCTGGATATTGTTTTAAAAATCACTTATGGGACCAAACTGAAACAAAGTCAGAACACTAGGGCTAAATTAAGAAATAAAATAAAATCAAACTGAAAATTCAGAAAACACGAGAGGATCAATCAGACAATTTACCCATTCTCCAAAAACACGCGGATTCTACCCGGGTCATGGGTCAATGCGCGGATCCTGTACTTTAGAACGACAGCGTTTTGAGCTTATTAGACTAAGCAAAAACGATGTCGTTTCATTGAGGCTATATAAGCCAAATTTACAGCTTAAAAAACATTTTTACACCGGTCTTAAAAAAGGGCCTAAAACGCTCTGTAGAGGGGAAGAGAGAGGTCCCCAGCTCTGGCCTCCGGCCACCGGGCTGCATTTGCCCACGCGCTTCACGCGCCGCAGTTTTGCGATGATCTGAAGGTTAAAAACCTTCATCCCCTCAAGCAAAACTCAGGTAATCTCTTTGCCTTTTAAACATTAACAGTTTTGCTAAAACGATTCATATATATGCGTCCAAAAATAAAAAACAAAATACACGATTAAATCACCTTTTTAGAAGCTGTTTGTTTTCCTCTGAATGGATATACGTAAGTATATTTTCTATTCTGTCAAAAAAATTCGGTCCCCTTTTACATCGTATTTTACATCTATTTATACTGTTTACAAATAAATCTAGAAAAGTAAACCCCAATTTTGATTCTTGCTTCTTTCCTTTTCTTGCAGGCAATCGAGCGAGGGAATCTCTGGCCTCTGATTAGTGCGCCGATCACGGATCCTAGAATCACGGTGCTGATGGGGCTACTGGAACCGCATGCGTCGAAGGGTTGAGACACTTGGGATGGCTCGAAGCTTCCAGAACTTCATTGTGGCACTGAGGAGAAGGAGAGCTAGGGTTTCTAACCCTATCTGAAAGTCATTTGGGCCCCTGCTATTTGGGCCTTCGGATTTTTTAGTATTAGGTGGGTCTGTTTGGGTCTGGTTTAAGTTGGGCTGGTCTAGTTTAAGTCTGGGTTTGCTGGGTAGTTTTTAGGCCTGCTGGGTTGTAACCAGTTTGTTTTGGGTATAACGGGTCTGAGGTATTTGGGCCTGTGTTTGGGCTCTTGTAAACTGGACTTTATATGAACTATTAAATAAACAATCATTTATTTATTTATTTATTTCATTTGGTTTTAAGGCCCGGTTAAATTTGGGCTATTACAGCTGCCCCTCTTTGCTCATTGCTGTGTAACGGGAATTGAGCAAAGATTTAGAAAGACCAAATTTGACCGGTCTTATCAAATCATGGTCTTCAATCTTCTTGTAAACTTGTCATGTTGATATCTTCGATCTGCTCTCCGCCGAGCACAGAGAATCCAAATTTGCTTCTTCGATTCATTTCTCGATGATACAGAGATGCTTAGATTTGCTTCAGCGTAAACACGTGAAAGCCAAATCTACTATGTCTTCGATTTACTCCTTGTAAGCACAAGGATGCTAAATCATCTTGGATCTGCTTCAGTCTAATCGTTTGAATGTTAGATCTTCTATGTGTCTGCTCTCCGTCGAATATGGAGATGCCATACTTCGATTTGTTCTCTGACAATATAGAGATGCCAAATCATCTTAGATTTGCTTCAGTGCACGCGAAAACCAAATCAGCTATGTCTTCGATTTGCTCCTTGTAAGCACAAGGATGCTAAACCATCTTGGATCTGCTTCAGTATAAACATTTGAAGGTTGGATCTGCTATGTGTCTGCCCTCCGTCGAATATGGAGATGCCAAACTTCGATTCGTTCTCTAACAATACAGAGATGCCAAATCATCTTAGATTTACTTCAGTGTAAGCACGCGAAAACCAAATCAGCTATGTCTTCGATTTGCTCCTTGTAAACACAAGGATGCCAAACCATCTTCGATCTTGCTTCAGCCAGATCTGCTATGCTGCGGCCTATTACCCTACCGCTTAGGGGATTAAGGCGCGTCATCTTTGATAACCTGTAGAATGATTATGCCTGCTAATTGGGATGCTATGATCGAAGTGAGTCGAATGTTCCTAATTAAACATGTTATGATGCAAAATGTTGTGAACATGACCCCTATCCTAGATGTCACCACTCATTCTTTCATTTGTCTTTTCTTTTCTCAAAGTATCATTCTTGCTCAGCCTGTAGGCCTGTTCTCTTCCTCTAATGCTACGATCCACTAAGGATGTTTGTAAAACAATCTTTCTTTAAAGTTGAATCATTGGTTTTGTCCATTTTCCTTTTAGACTGGAAGAAAGAAATCCCTCAAGTTCCTTCACCCCTTACTTACGTGAATTTCTCAAACAATTGTCCTGTTTTAGTTTCTTGTATTATCTAGAAATTCCAGAGTAATGCGCAAAACTTCGTTTGTGAACATATTTAGTTCATCTATCATTATTTCAATGCAACATACTTAAAGAATAATGGAAGATAAATAAATCTCTAAGAATAATTAGATTTGAATGAATTATCAAAAAAGATACAAAGGAAATTAATCTGAAAACCTATATTTAAGAAGAAATAGAATCTAAAGATAGCAAACAGGATAAAAGTTAAATGCCCAAGATATTGCCGCTTGAGTGTCTATACACCAGCTCCATGAAGTCTTTCTTGAGTTCAACATGTGTTTAAAAGATCAAAAGTACTTTGTTGATGCCTTAATATGCAGCGTGCTTCGCTCTTTATTGTATAGCAAGATCACTGTGTACTCTTCAAAATTTGAGCTGCCCTTTCGGGTTTTCAACTCAAAACCCCTTTGGTCACAAGGTGCCCTTTGTGGGTTTTCACCTTGGCCTCTCTGTTTTTTTTTAATTTTCTATTTGTTTTTTTTCTTTTTTTATTTTTGAAACCTCAAAGCGCCCTTTGTGGGTTTTCACCTTAGATTCTCTTCTCCTTTAGACAAAGTATTTTTTAACTGAGTCTGAGTTCACTGAGTTGGGTAAACTTTTCCCATCCATTTCCGTTAAGATCAATGCACCACCAGAGAAAGCTTTCTTCACGACATACGGCCCCTACCAATTCGGCATCCATGTCCCCCTAAAGTCTTTTTGAATAGGAAGATTTTTTTTCAGTACAAGGTCTCCCTCATGGAACTTTCTTGGTCGAACTTTCTTATCATAAGCTCGCATTATTCCCATCTGATATATCTGACCATGTCGAATGGCTCTTAGCCTCTTTTCCACAATCAAGTTCAACTGGTCATATCGGGATTGAACCCATTCAGCTTCATCTAACCTTACCTCCATCAAAATTCGAAGAGAAGGTATTTCTACTTCAATTGGTAATACTGCTTCCATCCCATAAACTAACAAGAATATGTGACAGATGTTCGATAGGCCAGGAGTGCAAATGGTAACTTCTCATGCCAATCTCTATAAGTCTCAGTCATCTTCCCCACTATTTTCTTAATGTTCTTATTGGTAGCTTCCACTGCCCCATTCATTTTTGGGCGATAGGGAGAAAAATTGTGATGTTTGATCTTGAATTGGTCGCAAACTTCTGCCATCGTTTTGTTGTTCAAGTTCAATGCATTGTCGAATATGATCTTCTCAGGAATTCCGTACCGACAAATGATCTCTTTCTTCAAGAAACGACTCACAGCTGACTTAGTAACATTCGCATAAGAGGCGACCTCTACCCATTTTGTAAAGTAGTCAATTACCACAAAGATAAACCGATGTCCATTCGAAGCTTTCGGTGATATTGTCCAATGACATCCATGCCCCATATGGAGAAGGGCCATAGAGAAGTCATAACGTGCAAAGGTGAAGGTGGTACATGTATCTTGTTTCCATAAATCTGGCATTTATGGCATTTCTTGGTGTAATTAATACAATCCCCTTCCATGGTAGACCAATAATAGCCAAACCTCATGATTTGTCTTGCCATTGTGAACCCATTTGCATGCGTCCCACATCCACCTTCATGAACTTCTTCTAAAATTAGATTGGCTTCCACGACATCGACACATCTTAAAAGTACTTGGTCTTTCTTTCTCTTGTACAGGATATCTCCGTCCAAGACATAGTCGCAAGCTATCCTTCTCAAAGTTCGTTTGTTATTTTCATTGGCCTGTTCAGGGTATTTATGATCTCTCACATATCGTAATATATCTTGATACTAAGGGTTATCGTCCTTTTCCTCATTCTCAATGTTACAATAATGAGCTGGAGCCTCGTAGACACTCATTTGAATTGGTCTCATCTCTTCCTCTTTATTCGCCTTAATCATTGAGGCCAAGGTTGCTAAAGCGTCTGCCATCTGATTCTCGTCTCGTGGGTGATAATTGAAGGTGATATCATCGAACTCCTCAAGTAACCCCAAAACTACCTTTTGATAATTGATCAATTTAGGGTCCCTTGTCTCCCATTCACCTCTAAGCTGATAAATTACCAACGCAGAATCTCCATATACTTCTAGGTTTTTATACCTCACTCTATAGCTGCTTGAAGTCCCATGATGCATGCTTCATACTCAGCCATATTGTCGTGCAATCAAATTCGAACTTTCACGTAAATGGGTAATGATTGCCATTCAGGGATACTAAGACTGCCCCAATTCCATTTCCGACTGCATTAGAAGCCCCATCAAAATTCAGCTTCCAAGGAGAATCTTCAGTCATTGCTATACACATTAACTCCTCATTTGGAAAATCAAAGTTCAATGGTTCATAATCCTCTAGAGCCCTACTGGCCAAGAAGTCTACTACCGAACTTCCTTTTATAGCCTTCTGACTTATATAGACTAAATCAAATTCTAAAAGCATAATTTGCCATCTCGTCATTCTCCCATTTAGAGCCGTTGGCTCCATCATGTATTTCAATGGATCAAGCTTCGAGATGAGCCAAGTGGTATGGTATAGCATGTACTGTCTTAATCTCCGAGTTTTCTAAATCAGCGCACAACACAACTTTTCAATTGGTGGATATCTCATTTCACAGTCAGTGAATTTCTTACTGAGATAATAAATTGCCTTCTCCTTTTTCCCTAACTCATCATGCTGACCAAGCACACATCCCATAGAATTATTGAATACTGACCGGTATAGTATCAACGGTTTATCTGGGCTAGGTGGAGATAATACCAGAGTATTCAACAAATACTGCTTGACCTTTTCAAAAGCATTCTGGCACTCCTCATCCCAAGTACCTTGATTGTGCTTTCTAAGGAGGCGAAAGATAGGATCACATTTCTCAGTCAATTTTGAAATGAACGGAGTGATGTAATTCAACCTTCCTAGGAATCCTCAAACTTCTTTTTGAGTTTGTGGTGGAGGCAATTCTTGTATTGCTCTAACTTTGTCTGATTCAACTTCTATTCCCTTTTCATTGAATACGAAACCCAATAACTTTCCCGATCTAGCTCCGAAGGTGCACTTTGGTGGATTTAGCTTCAACTGAAATTTCTTTAATCTCAAGAACAATCTTCTCAATACCTCAATGTGCTCTTTTTCTGCACGCGACTTGGCAATCATATCATCAACATACACCTCAATATCCTTATGCATCATGTTGTGGAATAAGTTTACCATGGCCCGTTGGTATGTTGCCCCTGCGTTCTTCAGTCCAAATGGTATTACTTTGTAACAAAAGGTGCCCCACAAGGTTATGTATCCATGTTCTTTGGATGCATCTTTATCTGATTGTATCTTGAGAAACCATCCATGAAGGAAAACAACGAATATCCTGCTGTATTGTCCACCAAAGTGTCTATGTGTGGCAGAGGGAAATTATCTTTAGGGCTAGCTTTATTTAAATCTCTGTAATCGACACACATTCGTACATTTCCATTTTTCCTAGGAACTGGTACAATGTTAGCTACCCATTCGGAGTACTTTACTTCTTGCAAGAATCCTGCATCGAACTGCTTCTTAACTTCATCCTTTATTTTCAACACGATATCTGGTCTCATTCTTCGCAACTTTTGTTGAACTGGCTTATATTCTTGTCTTATTGGTAGTCGATGCACCACAATATCAGTATTCAATCCGGGCATATCCTGATATGACCAGGCGAAGATATCCTTGAACTCTGGAAGCAACTCAACCAGTCTTTGCCTTCTATCCTCGGTAATCAGGGTTCCAATTTTTCAACTGATTCAGAACCAAAATATAAACCATTCATGCCATATCATTATTAACAAATTTCATCCTCAATATACAAACCAAAACATATCAAATCCTAAGCCAAAGTAATACCAAATATGAGTTTCATAACCTTAATTCATTTCATTCAATCTCATGCCACAAACTTACCCATTTTCTCAAATAAGCACATACCAAAACTTACCAAATTGACCAATTCACTTGGCCATTCATGAACATATCATATGACCATAATGCATCACATAGTTTATAGCCATAATTCATTATTATACACAACTAAATCCAAGCCATATCACATGGCTAGATATACACAATACAAAACATATTCAAATACTTCTAGCCTATACATGCCATACTTCAATATTCACATTTTTAAGAGGCACCAAAATAGAGTTCGACAGTGTGGTAATGATCCTCGATGATCCCTGAGCTTCTAGTAGCTTCGATATCTATAAAACAGTTGAAAATACACACAAAGTAAGCTTTCAAAAGCTTAGTAAGCCATATACAAATAAACTTAACACACAACATCAATCAGATCAATTCATTCATATAACTTAAGGTAAATTACATTGACATGGTCATATGTCTATTATATTTCTTTTGATCATGAGTCACATATATATATCATATCTCATTCTCATAAAAATTCATACTTATATCATATGTTCACAAAGATACATGTACTTACCTTTCATTCTCAAACATGGTATACAACTCAAACGTATCTGAATCGGATACACATTCACATAGTCATCCATTTTCCCAGAATGCCCATTGAACCATTCGAAATCAATAAGGATACTCGGATAGCTCGTACAATGCCAACATCCCAAACGTGGTCTTACATGTAATCAAATATCGATGCCACTGTACCAGACAGGGTCTTCCTCAAAATCAAATAGAGGCCGATGTCCCAGACATGGTCTTACACATAAATCTCGAATCGATGCCAACGTCCCAGATGTGGTCTTACACGAAATCACATATCGAAAGACCTATGTCATGACATATGTATCCTAACTATTTCTATGGTTCGTATGGGGCTTTTCGGACGTCGTCGCATTATCAAAACTTTCTCGGATTTCATATATTTCACTCTCAAATCCATTCATCACAATTCAAATATCATATAAGCAAATAATAATTCAATTCAATACATTTATTTGTATATCGATTTACCTGGTAAGATTCGAACGAACGGAATCAATACTCGACGACTTTTGACTTTCCCCGGTCTAATTTCCTTTTCTTTAATTATTGATCTAAACACATTCAAATTTGATTTATTCAATCTCACATTCATTCAAATCAATCCATATACACATATTTACGGCATTTTACAAATTACCCTCATATTTACACATTTTATCACTTTAGTCCTTAATTCATAAAATCACAAAATACACAAAATTTCCTTTTACACATGTTAGGCCGAATATTCACTTACCTCATATAAGCCCACATATTTCATTTATTTCACATTTTAGTCCCTCAATTTCACATTTTCACAAATTAGTCCAAAATACTCAAATTCATCAAAAATTCAAAGATAAAACATGTTAACCCAACACACAACTTTCATTTTCCATCAACTAACATCATAAAGCTCACAATTTCATCAATGGCATATATCAAAATCATCATCAAAATAAAAAATTTAGGCATGGGTTTGATATATTTCTAAGCAACAATCACAAAAACGTAGAAATCATCAAAAATCGATCAAAAACACATACCTAATTGATGCTTGAACTAGCCGAACCCTAACTATCTCTTTTTTTTTTCTTTTCTTTTTCTTTGATTTTTGGCAAGGATGAATGAAAATGGCCTAATTTCATGCTTTTATTTTAGTTTAATTAATAATTATTAACTAAATACCAATTTTGCCCTTAATGAAAACATTATCGAAACATTAACATTAGGCCATTTATGTCCATTAACCTTTTCAATGGGTTAATAACAACATAAGGCCTTTTCTTTAGAAAGCCATGACAAATAGACAACTTGACAATATAGAAAGCCACTTTTACATATGACGCGATTAGGTCCTTTTTATAAAATTAAATACACAAACGATAAAATTTTCATACGAAATTTTCACAGATATCAATTCACATATAATAAGAAGGGAAAATAATATTAAAATATTTTTCAAACCCAAATTTGTGGTCTCAAAACCACTTTTCTGACTATGGTCTAAATTGGGCTGTTACTTGTAATATCCTGATTTTGGGCCTAGTCGGAATAGTGGTTTTGTGACCACAAAATCCGAGATAGAAATAATTATTTTATGATTATTTTGAGGTCTACGATATGATTTCATGATTGTGTGAAAATTTCGTGAAGAAATTTTATGCATAAAGTGCTTAAATTGAAATTAGGGACTAAATCAAATAATTTGTAAAACTTGCATTCTAGAAGTTTCTAGTATGAAATTGTTTTGAAATATTAATTATAAGGTCTTAAATAGCAATTTTACCAATTTCTAAGTCTATGGAAAAAAATTGGACATGGATGAAATTTTTGGAAAGTTTAGTAGTAAGGGCATTTTGGTCATTTAGGGGTAAAATGAATTAAAATAAAAAATTAAAAGCCAATTTTGCTCACCTTCAACCCCATGGCTGAATATAGCAAGGAGAAACCATGGCTAGGGTTTTTCAAGCTTCCAAGCTCGATTAGCAAGGAAAACTAAAATTCGGGCTAAAATGGGGAAAATACCAAGTTGTGGACGAAATGGTAAAAGTAGCCATTTTCGCATACGAGGTAAGTTCATGTGTAAATGTAGTAACATAATTGTCATTTTAAGCAATTTAATGTTGTTTATATGATATGATGCTGATTATTATCATGAAATATTATGCTTTGTGGTTATTGTTGAATAATATGTAATTATGTGAATTACTTGATGAGTATGAACTATCACCGAAGTATCAATTTCAATATTCCGTGGAAGATGGCAAAGATGTGTGATCGAGGAAAACGGTCGTTTGAACCTTAGGAATAGATTAGGATACAAGTGACATGTCACTAGGCTGTTTGGGCATCCGAACTCGTTGAGTTGAGTCCGAGTTCGAGAGATGTAACTAGGCATCTGAGCTCATTGAGTTGAGTCCGAGTTCACTTATGGATGCGAATGCCCGAGCTGGTTGAGTTGAGTCTGAGTTCACTTATGGGCGGGTTACATGGTAGCTTGGCTACATATGTGGCACTTATGTGCAAACTTTCCATGTATCTGAATTATATTCCGATGTGTTCAACGGGTAAAATTCTACTCAAATGGAGGAATACTCGAGATGAAAGGGACGTATTGGTAAGTGTTGTGAAATGAATACTTTGAATAGGTATGTACTTAACCCTCGGGTTGAAAACTCGATATAACAACAATATGGTAAGATGATAAATGAAAATGTGATATGAATGTCTCGGTGATGATTATGCAAATGATGTTTTATCTTTGCTTATATAGTTGTGTTACTTGCTATTTGCATGTGAGCTTACTAAGCATTTATGCTTACTCCCTCCTTTTCATTCCTTGTAGTGTTGACAAGCCAGCTCGAAAATCGGGAACGGTCGGAGGCATGCTCACACTATATCCGTATACCATCTTGGCATAATGGCTTGAATATTTTGAGTATGGCATGTATAGCATTATAATTATATGGTCTTATGATATGGTTATTGAGTGGTATGGAAATGCTTGGTAATGATTAGCCATTGGAATGGCTAATCATGATCATATTTGGTGTTATGTATGCTAAATTGCTAGCTAATCCATGGAAACCATAAAATAGGTAAAATTTACCATAAAATAGATTCAGACAGCAACAGTGATGTGAGTTTGAAAAATCATTAAAAATAGTAGAGATACAATTATATGATGAATAAAATATGTAATTGAATAATTATGAGTCTATTTTCATATGGATGGAACAAAATAGTTATATGAGTTATATTTTATGAGATGTTTAAATTTTTGTGAAACAGGGCCAGAGCGATTTCTGGATCCCCTGTTCTGACTTTGGAAATTCACCATAAATTGTTCAAATATAATTAGAAGTCATGATTTATATGTACAGATTCCTTATTGAGTCTAGTTTTATTAGAAATAAACATCATAGTCATTGAAACTCTGTACAGGGAGATATCTGATTCGTAATACACAGAGGTCAGAGTAGTCAAACCCTGAAACATGGGAGAATTTAACTAATAAAATGTACTAATTGGCTCGACCAAAAATTATAGAAAAAATTAGTAAATAGATATATGAGTCTAGTTTTAGGGAAAATTTACGGAATTGGATTTCGAGTTTCGTAACTCGATATATGAATTTTTAAGCGACTATGACGCAGATTGTTAGCTTGACTGAAAATTTTAAAAATAAATTGTTTGAGCTGTTTAAGTAATGAATTAAGTCTGTTAACACCTCGTGTTCGACTCCGGCGACGGTCTCGGGTATGGGGCGTTACATTACTACTCTCCCCCTTAGTGATTTTCATCCTTGAAAATCTTACCGTTGAACAGATTCGGATATTGTTGTTTCATAGCATCTTCGGGCTCCCACGTAGCTTCTTCAATACCGTGTTGATGCCACATTACTTTTACTAGTGAGATTTTCTTATTTCTTAGTTCTTTAACCTTGCGTGTTAAAATACGGATCAGTTCTTCATCGTAGGTCATATCAGACTGAATCTCAATCTCAGACGAAGAAATCATATGTGATGGATCAGATGTATATCGTCGAAGCATTGATACGTGAAGCACATTATGAATCTTTTCTAACTTTGGTGGCAATAACAATCTATAAGTAACCGGCCCGATACGCTCGATAATTTCATACGGCTTGATGAACCTCGGACTCAATTTGCCTTTTCTGCCAAATCAAAGTACTTTCTTCCACGAAGATACTTTCAAAAATACTTTATCACCGATCGGAAATTCAACATCTTTTCATTTCAAATATGCATATGATTTTTAATGATCAGAAGCTGGTTTCAGACTTTTACGAATCACTTTCACTTTCTGTTCAGTCTCTTTAATCAAATCAACCCCGTGAATCTTATTCTCGCTGAGCTCAGTCCAATACAAAGGTGTACGGCATTTTCTACCATATAAGGCTTCGTACGGTGCCATTTTAATGCTCGATTGAAAACTATTATTATAAGCAAATTCAATCAATGGCCAATATTGTCCCGATGTACCTTCAAACTCAAGAATACAACGTCTCAACATATCCTTGAGAATTTAAATAATCAGCTTGGATTGACCATTCATCTGCCAGTGAAAAGCAGTATTGAAGTGCAATTTCGTACCTAAAGCCTTTTGTAATTTCTTCCCAAACCTCGAAGTGAAACTCGGATCTCTATATTACACAATAGACAATAGCACCCCGTGCAATCTCACAATATTAGAAATATATAACTCAACTAATTTATCAAGCGAGTAGCCAGATCGTACCGGAATAAAATGAGCTGATTTTGTCAATTAGTCAACCACAACCTAAATCACATCATTCTTTGTCGGAGATAAAGGAAAACCCGAAACAACATCCATCGTCACTCTATCCCACTTCCAGTCGAGGATCATAATCGGTCGTAACAAAACAGATGGAACTTGATGTTCAGCTTTAACTTGCTGACAAATGAAACATTTTGAAACAAAATCAGAGATATCTCTTTTCATTCCAGACCACCAGTTATACTGTTTCAAATCATTATACATTTTCGTACTTCCCAGATGTACAGATAACCAATTACAATGTGCTTCATTCAAAATCATCTGAATCAACTCTGAATTTCTTGGAACACAAATTCAGCCTCTGAATCTCAAACAATCTTCAGCATCAATTCTAAATTCTGAATCAGAATTCATTTCACACTGAGCTCGTTTTACTATTATCTTATTATCAACTTTTTGAGCTTCAATAATCTGTTGTAAAAAAAACGCTCTTTTTTTCAATTCGGCTAATACTGAACCACCATTAGATAGAACCAAATGAGCATTCATCACACGTAAAGAAAACAATGATTTCTGACTCAAAGAATCAGCAACAACATTTGCTTTTCCCGGATGATAGTCAATCACTAATTCATTGTCTTTAAGCAGTTCTAACCATCTTCTCTGGCGCAAGTTCAAATCTTTTTGAGTCATTAGATATTTCAAAATTTTATAATCAGAATAAACATGATATTTCTCACCAAACAGATAGTGGAGCCAAATCTTCAATGCAAACACAATAGCCGTCAATTCCAGATCATGTGTCAAATAGTTCTTTTCATGCGGCTTTAACTGTCTCGAGGCATAGGCTATAACTTTGCCTTCCTGCATCAAAACGCAACCCTGACTGTTCAATGAAGCATCACTGTAAATCACAAATTCATTACTCGATTATGGTTGTACTTACACTGGAGCTTCAGTGAATAGGGCTTTCAACTGATCAAAGCTTTTCTGACACTTTCAGACCATTCAAATTTCATATCTTTCTAAAGTAGTTCCATCAACAGAGTTGCAATGATAGAAAAGCCTTTTATGAATCTTCGGTAATAATTAACATGTGACAGCCCTATAGTGACCCTAGTAGGAAAGCGGTTTCGGGACCGCTAAACTGAGTCACCAAATTATTTGAATGTGATATTTATGGTCTAAAATATGTGAATATGAATGTGCGAAAATTTTAAGCTTCGATTTAGTTAATTGCATGTGAATGTGGTACATAGGACTTGTGCGACACTTTTGAAATGTGATAGGCTAATCTATAAGGATCTAATAGTGCATGTAATCAAAAGAGAGGACTTGCATGTCAATTTTCCCCCCTAATTAGTAGTGGCCGACCATAAGCATGAGGGTGGACAAAATGTTATGGCTAAAACATGTCATAAACATGTTGGGTTGATGCTTTATGTTAGGAATAATAAAATAAAGAGCATGGGTAATAAAATATTAGTGTTAGTATGTGTGTGTTTGTTTCTCCCCCATTGCCGTGAGTTGAAGAAAAGAAAACAAAGAAAAAAAAAAGTGTCCATCCTTTTTCATTTCTTTGGCCGAAAGTTCTAAGGAAGAAGGAAGGAGCTCTTGCTTCATGATCGGCTTGGAAGAGGATTAGGAAGAGGTTCGGCCATACTTGTATCTAGGTTAAGGTATGTTTGATGTTGTGCCATGAGATTCATGCAGGTTTTTAGTAGTTAGCTTGAGTTCTAACTAGCCCATGGTTCAAATCTTTACTATGTCATGGAGATGATATTCGGCTAAGGTGGATTTGTGTTGATGTCATTTGCATGCTAAAAGTGAAGCTTTGTAATGATGCATGTGATGGTGGATTGATGACTCTTGAATCTTCTTTTTAGCATTTTTGAGTGAGACATTAAGTTCTTTGTTTAACCATGACCAAAATTGAAATGGTATGGTGTTGTGATGCATTCGGCCATGGTAGGAAGTAGAAGAGAAATATGGTTGTTGTTCACGTTATTTGGATGAGAAATGGTAGTAAGGTGAAGTGCAAATGTTAGTGTTTTGTTTACTAGTGTATATATGTGTATGTTTGGCCACATGAATGAGTACATAAGTTGATGTGTATGTTCGGCCACATGAATGAGTACGTAAGTTGATGTGTATGTTCGGCCATAGGTAAGCATATTGATGGCTTTATCTTGACTTAGAAAATTCGGCTAAGGGGAATATTAGCTAATATGTTGAATTCGATTCGTGATTTCGTACATATGTGACTCTAATGTCTAATGCATATATGGTATAAGTACCTTGAGCTTCTCTTTTGATGTTCGAATGAATTGTATTAAATTGCCTAATGTGATTAAAAATGCGTATGACCATTTTGTATTTGAGCTAAAGGTGGCCATATGACCCATCAAATTCATTGTCATGTTCGGCCATAAGCTAGCATAATGAGACTTTAATAAGTTAAATTTGTTTGAATTAGCTCAAGAGCTTAGAGGACCAAAGTTGGATAAGGGAAAGGAAAAAGTGATCGAATAGCCGCCGAAATCGTTCGACAACATCCGAGGTAAGTTTTCGAGCAATGAGACTTAGTTTATGATTTGATTAAGTCATAATGTATGTGCATAGAGATCGTGTTATAAAGGAAACTAAACCATGCTGTTTGTATGTGGCTAGTGAGCCGAAATGGGAATGCTTAATACGTGACTTGTGTTTGAACTCTAATTATGAAAATGAAATTAGATGTGTCATGATTTATTGATATGTGCATGAATGTTCAGATGATAACCGGGCTAAGTCCCGAAGGCATTTGTGCGAGTTACCAAATTCGGGCTAAGTCCCGATGGCATTTGTGCGAGTTACTAATTCCGGGCTAAGTCCCGAAGGCATTTTTGGGAGTTACCAAATCCGGGCTAAGTCCCGAAGGCATTGGTGCGAGTTACTATAACCGGGCTATGTCCCGAAGGCATTTGAGCGAGTAGCTATATCCGGTTAAATTCCAAAGGTACGTGATTTGGGAATGAGCGATCTTGCTGTAATAATTTCAATTAATACGCTCGTAAAATCCCAACAATGAGGTATGTTTCGTATGTGCATTGGAATAGTTGATTTCTTTCGAATATTATTCGCTCAGTTGAGTAATGAGCTTCCGGCCTCTGACTAAGATGATCCCTTATGTATGAATATAGGGGTTGGAATGTGAAGTAGGAATGATTTGAGAATATGCATATATGGAATTATCCGTTTAGTTATATGAATGCCATACTTCAATTGTGCTTAATTTCATTGCTCAAAACATACTAAGCATTAAATGCTTACTCCGTTCTATGAATTTCTGTTTTATAGATTTTGGTTCGCCAGCTATCGGACTCGGGATTATTAAAGTCGAAGTCTCCCACACTATCAAAGCCCCTTTTGGTACACTTTTGGTTGAACTTTGAAATGGCATGTATAGGACTACCCTTTTTGTTGTTGGTCATGGACCCTTTGGTTTTGTATAAATTTGGATAGCCATGCGAAAATGGCTTATATACACTTTGAGCTTAATATTATAATCGTCTTGTATGATGTTCATTAAGAGGTATGGAAATGTTTGGGAACGATTAGCCATTGGAATGGTTAATCATGATCATATTTTGTGCTATATATGCTAAAGGGCTAGTTGAATCATGGAAACTATGTAATAGGTAAAGTTTACCCTAAAGGCTGATGCTGGCAGCAGTAGTGATGCGGATGTGAAAAATCACTAAAAATAGTAGGAATGGAATTAAATAGTGAATAAATTATGTAATCGAACCTTGATGAATCTATTTTCATAGAAAAGTAACGGAACTGTCATATGAACAGTATATTATGAGATGTGAAAGTTTTCGTGAAACAGGACCAGAACGGTTTCTGGATTCCCTGTTCCGACTTTGCAAATTCATTATAAATTAACCAAAGATAATTACAAGTCATGCCTTATATTTATAGATTCCTTGTTGAGTCTAGTTTCATTAGAAACAAACAGCATCAGTATTGAAGCCTTGTATAGGGAGATATCCAAGTCGTAATGCGCAAAGGCAGTGTAGTCGATCCCTGAAACAGGGGGGACTTTAACTAATAAACTGTACTAATTGGCTTGACCAAAAATTCTAGAAAAAAATTTGTAGATGAACATATGAGTCTAGTTTCAGGAAAAATTTACGAAACTGGTTTTCGAGTTTTGAAACTCAGGATATGATTTTTAAGGCGACAATGATGCAGTAACCAGCTTGTCTGGAAAATTTTCAAATAGACTGTGAAAATAAATGTATTATGTCTGTTAGCACCTCGTGTTCGACTCCGGCAACGGTCTCGGGTACGGGGTGTTACAATTAAATTGGTATCAGAGCCAGGATTAGTCGATTCTAGGACTACCGTACTACGTTTGGGTCTAGCTATACATGCCATTATGTGATTATTTGATAGTGTGGTGATTTCTGACATTTGCAAATGTGTGTATTTATAGTAATGGATCCCGATCCTGACCGAGCGGTAGCTGATGATCTCGAGAGTGTAGCGCCTACTCCCGCACAAGGGATAGCGCCGGCGGACTCTCAACCTAATGCTAGTAATCCGAATGATAAAGCTAGACAAGCTTTTTTTAGCGTGATGAATGATTGGTTCAACCAATACATTCGAACTAATACGGCTGTTCCACAACCTCCATTCCCGACAAATACCACCCCCGCACCTACCATACCTCCGGTGACTGACCAAATAAGGTCAAATAAGCCCCCAGTTGATAGAATCCGAAAACACGGGGCTACTGAATTTAAAGCTACGGACAGCGATGATGCCGAGCAAGCTGAATTTTGGTTGGACGACACTATCCGGTACTCGATGAGCTATCTTGCACACCCGATGAGTGCCTAAAGTGTACTATCTCCTTGCTACGTGATTTTGCCTACTATTGGTGGAATACGTTGACTTCTGTTGTGCCCAGAGAGCAAGTAACTTGGGAGTTCTTCCAAACCGAGTTTCGAAAGAAGTATATCAGTCAGAGATTCATCGACCAAAAATGAAAGGAATTTCTTGAACTCAAACAAGGTTCCATGTCGGTTACCGACTATGAACGAAAATTTGTGAGGCTTAGCCGGTACGCGCGAGAATGCATTTCTTCAGAAGCTGTGATGTGCAAACGTTTCAAAGATGGACTGAATGATGATATAAAGTTGTATGTTGGCATTTTAGAAATTCGAGAATTTGTGGTACTCGTCGAGCGAGCTTGCAAAGCCGAAGAGCTCAGTATGGAGAAAAGAAAAACTGATATGGGAGCAAAGGAGTTTCGTAAGAGGTCTTCGAGGAGGCCGTTTCAACAGTCATCGAAGAAATTTAGAGATGATTTAGGCCGATCTAGAAACACTTCGGGCTTTTCTAGACGAGATCGCGATCGACCCCCTGTGAGTGCACGAGTCACTTCGGTCGCCAGTGTTGGAACTGATCATCGAGACAGAGCGGAGTGCCAGTATTGTGGTAAATGGCATTCGGGGAGTTGTAGATTCCATGACCGCTCCTGTTAGAAGTGCGGGTCAGTTGACCACTTTATTAAAGATTGCCCGAGGTTGTCTGAACAGAATGTAAATCAGAGTGAGAAACCGGGTGCTACTACTGCTCGAGGTAGACCATCTAGAAATACGGGCAATGCTAGTGGTGGTCAGAGAGGATCTAGAGATGCAACGACCAGATCTGAGGCTCGTGCTCCTGCTAGGGCTTATGCTATACGCGCACGCGAGGATACTTCCTCGCTAGATGTTATTACCGGTACTTTTACTCTCTTTGATACTAATGTGATTGCTTTGATTGACCCTGGTTCTACTCATTCTTATATATGTGAAACCTTAGCATCCAGTAAGACTTTACCTATTGAGTCTACTGAGTTTGTAATTCGGGTGTCAAATCCCTTGGGTCGTTACGTGCTTGTCGACAAAGTGTGTAAGAAATGTCCTCTAGTAATTCGAGGTTCCTGTTTTCCGGCAGACTTGATGCTTTTGCCGTTTGATGAATTTGATGTTTTTCTTGGTTTGGATTGGTTGACCGTGCATGATGCGGTTGTGAATTGCAAAAGCAAGACTATTGATTTGAGGTGCGCAAATAACGAGATAATCTGAGTTGAGTCTACGGACTTAAAAGGGTTGCCAGCTGTAATATCCTCAATGTTGGCTCAGAAATATGTAAGAAAGGGGTGCGAAGCATACCTTGCGTATGTACTTGATGACAAAGAGTTAGAAAAGAAACCCGAATCTGTGTCGGTGGTTTGCGAATACCCGGATGTTTTTCCCGAAGAATTACCAGGTTTACCACCTGTTCGGGAGGTAGAGTTTGGCATCGAGCTTGTACCTGGGACTACGTCGATTTCGATAGCTCCGTATCGTATGGCACCAACTGAGTTAAAAGAGTTGAAAGCTCAGTTGCAAGAATTGACGGATAGAGGTTTCGCTCGACCAAGTTTCTCTCCTTGGGGTGCACCAGTATTGTTTGTGAAAAAGAAGGATGGAACCATGAGGTTGTGCATCGACTATCGTCAGCTGAATAAGGTGACAATAAAGAATAAATATTCGATGCCACGTATTGACGATTTGTTTGATCAACTAAAGGGAGCCTCAGTGTTTTCGAAGATATATTTGAGATCGGGTTATTACCAGTTGCGAATTCGAGATTCGGATATACCCAAAACTGCTTTCAGAACGAGATACAGCCACTACGAGTTCTTAGTGATGCCGTTTGGGCTTACTAATGCCCCTGCAGTATTTATGGATTTGATGAATCGGATCTTCAGATAGTATTTGGACCGGTTCGTAGTTGTGTTCATTGATGACATCTTGGTCTATTCAAGAGATGAGACCGAACATGCTGAGCACCTGAGATTAGTGTTGCAAATTTTACGAGATAAACAGTTATATGCTAAGTTCAGTAAGTGTGAGTTCTGGTTAAGAGAGGTTAGCTTCTTGGGTCATGTGGTATCTGCATCGGGTATTCGAGTTGACCCGAGCAAAATTTCAGCCATACTTAACTGAAAGCCTCCAAGAAATATTACTGAGGTTCGGAGCTTTTTGGGACTTGCTGGTTACTACCGACGGTTTGTGAAAGGTTTCTCGATGATAGCCACACCAATGACGAAGCTACTTCAAAAAGATGTTAAGTTCGAATGGACGGAAAAATGTCAGAAAAGTTTCGATCAACTGAAAACTTATCTGACTGAAGCTCCAATTCTAGTGCAGCCCGAATCAGGCAAGGAGTTTGTCATTTATAGTGATGCATCCCTACTTGGGTTAGGTTGCGTATTGATGCAAGAAGGTCGAGTTGTGGTGTGACAGCCCAAATTGACCCTAGTCGGGAAGTGGTTTTGGGACCACAAAACCGAGTCATACTAATAATTAGCCATCATATTTGATGCTTATTATATGTATATATGCATGTGTGAAAATTTCATTCTTGAATTTTGTTAATTGTAAGTGAAATTTATTAAATAGGACTTATGTGAGAAAATTTAGAAATGTGCTAGGCAAATGTGAAGTGGCCTATTAATGCATGTTATGAAAATGATGGGTTTGCATGTCAAATTACCCAAAATGTGAGCTAGTGGCCGGCCATGCTATGGGTGGAAACATGTTGGGAACATGTTGGCTTAGTGTGTTATGTTAGAAAGAATAAATAAAAGGGTTAGTAATTAAGTAATGAAAAGGGAGGGGTGATGAAAACAAAGTTGTCTCATCCATCTCCCCCCCCTCCATTTGCCGTAGCTAGACAAAGAAAAGAGAAAAAAAGAAAAAAAGAGTGTGTTCATCTTCCTTACCTTCTTGCAAAGCCGAAACAAAAGGGGAAAGAGGAAGGAATTTGTCTAGGGCATTCGGCTATCTTGGAGGTTAAATAAGGTAGGAGTTCATGTTATTTCTATTGATTTTTATGAGAATCTAGTAGTAGTCAAGCTCTTATTGTAACCCATATGTTGATTTTTCTTTAGTTTTGGTGACAAATTGTGCATACGGTATTATTGGATAAATGCTAAAAGGATGGTGTTTTGATATTTTGGATTGAAATATTAGAAAGGGGAAAATATGAGCTACCTAATTAGATATATGTGAATTTAAAAGATGGTATGAACAAATGTGGAGTTTTGCTAGTTTAGGATTATTCAGCCAAGTGTTTATGTGGTGGAAATTAAGTGTTAAATGGAATGAAAATGATATTATATGGGGGTATGTATATTCGGCCATATGAGTAAATATATAGATGATGTTAAATTTGATTATGTATAATGGGCCATATAGAGTACACATTGTGATATTAACTTTAATTCTCTATAATTGATCAAGTGGGTGATATTGGTTTATATGGTTGAATTTGAATTATGAATATGTACCTTGAAATAAAATATATCATCGACTATGTTACTTTGGAAGTAAGAATGCATTCGGCCTTGAGACAATTTATAAGTATTAGTTAAGGTTCTAATGTTTTGAACAAGAATGGTTGTAAGATGAAATGAAAATTATTAAAAATATATATGAGTAATTGACAAGGGTGGTTGCCGTATATATAATATTTATGTGTGTTTTATTGAAATATTTATTGGGTTAATTTTAGTAATTGGATCTTAGGTGATCAATAGCCGAATGGCTTAAAGTTAGTAAAAGCATAAGGTGAATAAAAATAAAATGTTGCCGAATGCTTCTTTTGATATGAAACTATTAATGTTATGGGATATAAATAACTAGCAAGGTAATTAAACTAGTTGATTTATTTATTTAAGCTCAAGAACCTAAAGGAGAGGCGTCCAACAAGGGGAAATCGAAGGTCATCGAGTAGCCGACTTGGAATTATTTTACCCAACATAAAGTAAGTCATTAAGCATATAGTTGTATTAATTTAAATGGTCATAACGTCTATGTAATGATGCTGAATGGAATGATAAATATATATATACATGTATGTATGTGGTGATGAAAGTGTTGAATGAAAAGAAAAGAGGTGAGATGTATTGAGTTGTTGATCTCGGCACTAAGAGTGCGGGTATAAACATTTATGATCATGAGATTGGCGCTAAGTGTGCGGGTTTAAATTGTACAGCACTAAGTGTGCGAGTTTGATTATGTAGCACTAAGTGTGCGAGTTTGATTATGTAGCACTAAGTGTGCGAGTTTGATTATATAGCACTAAGTGTGCGAGTTGATTATATAGCACTGAGTGTGCGGACTTAATATATACTTTTGAATCACTATGGACACTAAGTGTGCGACATTATTGAGTTGATCACGGACAGCGGATCGGGTAAGTACCTTGAGTTCGTGACTAATAGGCGCTATGTTTATATTTGAAGTTGAGCTTGGTAAGTTTGAACCTATGTGACAATTATAATTGAAGTCACGTACATAAGATTTATCGTGGAATAGGTGAAAGGTCGTTTAGTTGTATGATTGTAACGAAAATAAAATGATGTATGAAAATGCCTCAAATATCCTATTGATTAGTATATGGAATGTGAATGCATGACTTGGTATGAGATTGAACCGATAGGTTTGAGGAACTATGGTATGGTTCGGTATGGATGGAGTAACTAGCCTCGTTCCATTTTGCTTCCTCTTGTGATAATGTTATTAATGGATGGTAGTGCATTGCTTATGACTTACTGAGTTATATACTCACTCGATGTTTCCTTGTCACCTATTTTAGGTTTCTTGGACTCGTCTCTTTTTGCGTGATCGGGCCGTCATCGGAGTCATCACACCGGCTAGCAACTTTTGGTATCTTCTTTTTAGTCGGTCTAGGAGAACATTTCGGCATGTATAGGCTAATATGTTTTGTTGAAATTTGGTATGTAAACTTTTAGCCATGCGAAAATGGCATAAATGTTCGGTTGGATTTGGTTTTATAACGTTAGGTCCTAAGTCTTGGTAATTCGATTTTTATGCCATATGTCATGGCTGATTAATTTTGGTGTTAAGATTCATGATATGGCAATAGTGTAGTAGGGAGATGTTTGACAATGATTAGCCTTTGGTATGGCTAGTCATGATTATAATTTTGTGATATGTATGATGAATTACTAGTTAGATCAATGAGAAATCACGAAATGGGCATAGTTGCTTCAGTAACAGATGCTGGCAGCAGCAGTGACGTGGGATTGAAAAGTTACAAAAAGTAGTAGGAATGGAATTAAATAGTGAATAAATTATGTAATCGAATCTCGATGAGTCTATTTTCATATAGAAATAACGAAACGATTATATGGACAGTATGTTAAGAGATATTCAGGTTCTCGTGAGACAGGGCCAGAACGGTTTCTGGGTTCCCTGTTCCGACTTTGGAAATTCATTATAAATTAACCAGAGATAATTAGGAGTCATGCCATATATGTATAGATTCCTCTCTGAGTCTAGTTTCTATAGAAACAAACGGTATCAGTATTGAAGCTCTGTGAAGGGAGTTATCCAAATCGTAATGCATGAAGGTCAGTGTAGTCGTACCCTGTAATAAGGGAGAATTTAACTAATAAACTGTACTAATTGGCCTGACCAAAAATTCTACAAAAATTCTACCATATAGGTATATGAGTCTAGTTTCAGGGAAAATTTACGGAACTGGATTTCGAGTTTCAGAACTCAAGATATGATTTTTAAACCGACTAGTACGCAGATTGGCAGCTTGTCTGGGAAATGTCAAATAAGTGGTTTGAAGTCTGTTAACACCTCGTGTTCGACTCCGGCGACGGTCTCGGGTTCGGGGTGTTACAATTTTATTGGTATCAGAGCTATGGTTTAGTCGGTTCTAGGACTACCATAGCACGTATGAGTCTAGCTATACATGCCTTAATGTTAATGTTTAAATGTGTGATGACTTCTGACGGTTAAAATTTTTGTTTTGATTAGTAAATGGATGCCGGTGTAGAGAGAACCTTGGCGGATGATGTTGAAAGTGTAGCGGCTGCTCCTGCACAAGGGACGCCGCCTGTTGAACCTCAGTCATCTGCGAATAATCAAGGTGAGGGGGCTAAACAAGCCTTCTTTACCATGATGAATGAGTGGGTCGCGCAATATGCCCGAACCAATCCGGCTGTCCAACAATTCCCGAATTTGAATAATCCACCCCAAGAGCCCGTAATGCAATCAGTCACTGATCCTGTGAGGCTGAGTAAGCCACCTGTAGACTTGATTAGGAAGCGCGGGGCTGAGGAGTTCAGGGCCATAGTTACTGATGATGCTGAAAGGGCCGAGTTCTGGCTTGATAACACCATTCGGGTGTTTGATGAACTGTCATGCACACCCGATGAATGTCTAAAGTGTGCTATATCCTTGTTGCGGGACTCAGCCTACTATTGGTGGAGGACCCTGATTTCCATAGTCCCAAACGAACAAGTTACTTGGGACTTCTTTCAAACGGAATTCCGAAAGAAATATATTAGTCAACGGTTCATTGATCAAAAGCGCAAGGAATTCTTGGAACTCAAGCAAGGCCGTATGACAGTATATGAATACGAACATGAATTCGTAAGACTCAGTAGGTATGCCCGGGAGTGTGTAGCTGATGAGGTTGCTATGTGCAAAAGATTCAAGAAGGATTGAATGAAGATTTAAAGCTACTAGTGGGTATTTTGGAGATAAAAGAATTCGTAACACTAGTCGAACGAGCCTGCAAGGCGGAAGAACTTAGAAAGGAGAAGAAGAAGGCTGAATTTGAAGCTAGAGACTATCGTAAAAGATCGACGGGTAAAGCTCCGTTCTCAGCTGTAAAGAAGTTCAGGGAGGACACTAATAAGTCGAGGACGACTGCGGGAATTTCCATCAGAGCACGACCATCGACGGACTCCCGAGCTACTTCGGTAGCTAGTGTGGGCAATAATCGTCAAGAGAAACCTGAATGTCCCCAATGCGGAAGACGATACCTAGGTGAATGTTGGGGTAAGTCTACTAACAGGGCCTGTTACGGATGCGGTTCGAAGGACCACTTCATTAGAGATTGCACGGAGCTTGATGAGAAGAATAAGATTCAAGGTGCAAGACCTAGTGGAGTGACAACTAGAGGTAGACCACCGAGAATTTTAGGAGGTAGGGGTGGTAGTCAGAGAGGGTCCTCTGATACGGCTGTTCGAGCGAGAACCGTACTCCTGCTAGAGCATATGCCATTCGCGCACGAGAGGAGGCATCCTCCCCTGACGTCATCACTGGTACCTTCACTCTCTTTGATACTAATGTGATTGCATTGATTGACCCTGGCTCTACTCATTCATATGTATCGAAACCTTAGCATCCAGTAAGACTCTACCTGTTGAGTCTACTGAGTTCGTAATTCGAGTGTCAAACCCTTTGGGTCAATACGTACTTGTTGATAAAGTGTGTAAGAGATGCCTTCTAATAATCCGAGAATCCTGTTTTCCGGCCGATTTGATGCTTTTGCGTTTGACGAATTTGATGTTATTCTTGGTTTGGATTAGTTGACCGCGCATGATGCGGTTGTGAATTGCAAAAGCAAGACTATTGATTTGAGGTGCGCAAATAACGAGATAATCCGAGTTGAGTCTACGGACTTCAGGGGGTTGCCAGCTGTAATATCAGCAATGTTGGCCCAGAAATATGTAAGAAAAGGGTGCGAAGCATACCTTGCGTATGTACTTGATGACAAAGAATTAGAAAAGAAACCCGAATCTGTGCCGGTGGTTTGTGAATACCCGGATGTTTTTCCTGAAGAGTTACCGGGTTTGCCACCTGTTCGGGAGATAGAGTTTGGTATTAGCTTGTACCTGGAACTACGTCAATTTCGATAGCTCCGTATCGTATGGCACTAACCGAGTTAAAGGAATTGAAAGCTCAATTGCAAGAGTTGACGGATAGAGGTTTCGCTCGACCAAGTTTCTCACCTTGGGGTGCACCAGTATTGTTCGTGAAAAAGAAGGACGGAACCATGAGGTTGTGCATTGACTATCGTCAACTGAATAAAGTGACGATAAAGAATAAATATCCATTACCGCGTATTGATGATTTGTTTGATCAACTAAAGGGAGCCTCAGTGTTTTCAAAGATAGATTTGAGATCGGGTTATTATCAGTTGCGGATTCGAGATTCGGACGTACCCAAAACTGCTTTCAGAACGAGGTACGGTCACTACGAGTTCTTAGTGATGCCGTTCGGGCTCACTAATGCCCCTGCGGTATTTATGGATTTGATGAATCGGATCTTCAGACAGTATTTGGACCGGTTGTAGTTGTGTTCATTGATGACATCTTAGTCTATTCAGGAGATGAGACCGAACATGCTGAGCACCTGAGATTAGTGTTGCAAATTTTGCGGATAAGAAGTTATATGCTAAGTTCAGTAAGTGTGAGTTCTGGTTAAGAGAGGTTAGTTTCTTGGGTCATGTTGTATCCGCATGGGTATTCGAGTTGACCCGAGCAAAATTTCAGCCATACTTAACTGGAAGCCTCCAAGAAATGTTACTGAAGTTCGGAGCTTCCTGGGGCTCGCCGTTATTACCGATGATTTGTAAAAGGTTTCTCGATGATAGCCACACCAATGACGAAGCTACTTCAAAGGATGCTAAGTTCGAATGGACGGAAAATGTCAGAAAGCTTCGATCAACTGAAAACTCATTTGACTGAAGCTCCAATTTTAGTGCAACCCGAATCAGGCAAAGAGTTTGTCATTTATAGTGACGCATCCCTACTCGGGTTGGGTTGCGTATTGATGCAAGAAGGTCGAGTTGTGGCCTATGCGTCGAGACAATTGAAGCCACACGAGAGAAATTATCCAACCCATGATCTCGAACTAGCCGCCATCGTATTTGCTTTGAAAATATGGCGACATTATTTGTTTGGCGAAAAGTGCCATGTATTTTCGGATCACAAAAGTCTCAAATATTTGATGACTCAAAGAGACTTAAATCTGCGACAAAGACGTTGGCTTGAGTTGTTGAAAGATTACGAGCTTGTCATTGATTACCACCCGGGAAAGGCTAATGTGGTTGCGGATGCCTTAAGCCAGAAATCGCTGTTTGCTTTACGAGCGATGAATGTGCACTTGTCTGTTCTACCCGACAATGTGTTAGTAGCTGAATTAAAGGCCAAACCATTATTGATTCATCAAATCCGTGAAGCTCAGAAAGTCACGATGAATTGTTCAAAACGGGCTGAATGTATTCCGAATATGGAATCTGAATTTCAAATTGATGATGACGATTGTTTGAGGTTCAGAAGTCAGTTGTGTGTTCCAAGAAATTCAGAACTCATTTCGATGATTCTGAACGAATCTCATTGTAGCCGAATGTCAATTCACCCGGGGAGTACGAAAATGTACAACGATTTGAAACGTCAGTTTTGGTGGCATGGTATGAAACGGACATCTCCGACTTTGTTTCGAGATGTTTAATATGTCAACAAGTGAAAGCGGAACATCAAGTGCCTTCAGGATTACTTCAGCCGATCATGATACCCGAGTGGAAATGGGATCGAGTCACAATGACTTTGTGTCCGGACTGCCATTGTCAGCAAGTAAGAAGGATGCGATTTGGGTTGTTGTTGATAGACTGACTAAGTCGGCTCACTTTATCCCCGTGCGTATGGATTTTTCATTGGATAAACTAGCCGAATTGTATGTTTCTCAGATTGTGAGATTACATGGAGTACCTATTTCTATCATGTCGGATAGAGATCCGAGATTCACCTCGCGATTTTGGAAGAAATTGCAAGAAGCTTTGGGTACCAAGCTGCATTTTAGCACGCTTTTCATCCACAAACCGATGGTCAATCCGAGCGATAATTCAGATACTTGAGGATATGTTGAGATGTTGCATCCTCGAGTTTAGTGGTTCATGGGAACGGTATTTACCTTTGATTGAATTCGCTTACAACAATATTTTCAATCAAGTATTAAGATGGCACCTTACGAGGCTTTGTACGGTCGTAAATCCGTACACCATTGTTTTGGACCGAGCTCGGTGAAAGTAAAATTTTCGGAGTCGATTTGATTAAAGATGCCGAACAGAAAGTAAGGGTAATCCGTGAAAGTCTAAAGGCAGCCCGGATCGTCAGAAATCATATGCGGATTTGAAACGAAAAGACATTGAATATCAGGTGGGAGATAAAGTGTTTCTTAAAGTTTCGCCTTGGAAAAAGGTACTCAGATTTGGCCGAAAGGGCAAGTTGAGTCCGAGATTCATTGGGCCATACGAAATATCCAACGAGTCGGTCCAGTTGCGTATCGATTATTTTACCCCCTGAACTTGAAAAGATTCACGACGTCTTTCATGTTTCGATGCTTCGACGCTATAGATCTATCCTTCGCACATAATTAGTCCGTCGGAGGTTGAAATTCAAGCCGATATGAGTTATGAAGAAGAGCCATGCGTATCCTAGCTCGTGAAGTGAAGGGGTTGCGAAACAAAAGGGTTCCGTTAGTAAAGGTGTTATGGCTCAAACACGGGATCGAGGAAGCTACTTGGGAAACCGAGAGCTCGATGAAAGAACGATACCCAACCTATTTACCGGTAAGATTTTCGGGGACAAAATTTCTTGATGGGGGAGAGTTTGACAGCCCAAAATTGACCCTAGTCGGAAGTGGTTTCGGGACCACAAAACCGAGTCATACTAATAATTAGCCATCATATTTGATGCTTATTATATGTATATATGCATGTGTGAAAATTCATGCTTGAATTTTGTAATTGTAAGTGAATTTTATTAAATAGGACTTATGTGAGAAAATTTAGAAATGTGCTAGGCAAATGTGAAGTGGCCTATTAATGCATGTTATGAAAATGATGGGTTTGCATGTCAAATTACCCAAAATGTGAGCTAGTGGCTGGCCATGCTATGGGTGGAAACATGTTGGGAACATGTTGGCTTAGTGTGTTATGTTAGAAAGAATAAATAAAAGGGTTAGTAATTAAGTAATGAAAAGGGAGGGGTGATGAAAACAAAGTTGTCTCATCCATCTCCCCCCTCCATTTGCCGTAGCTAGACAAAGAAAAAGAAGAAAGAGTGTGTTCATCTTCCTACCTTCTTGCAAAGCCGAAACAAAAGGGGAAAGAGGAAGGAATTTGTCTAGGGCATTCGGCTATCTTGAGGTTAAATAAGGTAGGAGTTCATGTTATTTCTATTGATTTTTATGAGAATCTAGTAGTAGTCAAGCTCTTATTGTAACCCATATGTTGATTTTTCTTTAGTTTTGGTGACAAATTGTGCATACGGTATTATTGGATAAATGCTAAAAGGATGGTGTTTTGATATTTTGGATTGAAATATTAGAAAGGGGAAAATATGAGCTACCTAATTAGATATATGTGAATTTAAAAGATGGTATGAACAAATGTTGAGTTTTGCTAGTTTAGGATTATCCGGCCAAGTGTTTATGTGGTGGAAATTAAGTGTTAAATGGAATGAAAATGATATTATATGGGGGTATGTATATTCGGCCATATGAGTAAATATATAGATGATGTTAAATTTGATTATGTATAATGGGCCATATAGAGTACACATTGTGATATTAACTTTAATTCTCTATAATTGATCAAGTGGGTGATATTGGTTTATATGGTTGAATTTGAATTATGAATATGTACCTTGAAATAAAATATATCATCGACTATGTTACTTTGGAAGTAAGAATGCATTCGGCCTTGAGACAATTTATAAGTATTAGTTAAGGTTCTAATGTTTTGAACAAGAATGGTTGTAAGATGAAATGAAAATTATTAAAATATATATGAGTAATTAACAAGGGTGGTTGCCGTGTATATAATATTTATGTGTGTTTTATTGAAATATTTATTGGGTTAATTTTAGTAATTGGATCTTAGGTGATCAATAGCCGAATGGCTTAAAGTTAGTAAAAGGCATAAGGTGAATAAAAATAAAATGTTGCCGTATGCTTCTTTTGATATGAAACTATTAATGTTATGGGATATAAATAACTAGCAAGGTAATTAAACTAGTTGATTTATTTATTTAAGCTCAAGAACCTAAAGGAGAGGCGTCCAAGAAGGGGAAATCGAAGGTCATCGAGTAGCCGACTTGGAATTATTTTACCCAACATAAAGTAAGTCATTAAGCATATAGTTTGTATTAATTTAAATGGTCATAACGTCTATGTATGATGCTGAATGGAATGATAAATATATATATACATGTATGTATGTGGTGATGAAAGTGTTGAATGAAAAGAAAAGAGGTGAGATGTATTGAGTTGTTGATCTCGGCACTAAGAGTGCGGGTATAAACATTTATGATCATGAGATTGGCGCTAAGTGTGCGGGTTTAAATTGTACAGCACTAAGTGTGCGAGTTTGATTATGTAGCACTAAGTGTGCGAGTTTGATTATATAGCACTAAGTGTGCGAGTTGATTATATAGCACTGAGTGTGCGGGCTTAATATATACTTTTGAATCACTATGGACACTAAGTGTGCGACATTATTGAGTTGATCATGGACAGCGGATCGGGTAAGTACCTTGAGTTCGTGACTAATAGGCGTTATGTTTATAATTGAAGTTGAGCTTGGTAAGTTTGAACCTATGTGACAATTATAATTGAAGTCACGTACATAAGATTTATCGTGGAATAGGTGAAAGGTCGTTTAGTTGTATGATTGTAACGAAAATAAAATGATGTATGAAAATGCCTCGAATATCCTATTGATTAGTATATGGAATGTGAATGCATGACTTGGTATGAGGTTGAACCGATAGGTTTGAGGAACTATGGTATGGTTCGGTATGGATGGAGTAACTAGCCTCGTTCCATTTTACTTCCTCTTGTGATAATGTTATTAATGGATGGTAGTGCATTGCTTATGACTTACTGAGTTATATACTCACTCGATGTTTCCTTGTCACCTATTTTAGGTTTCTTGGACTCGTCTCTTTTTGCGTGACCGGGCCGTCATCGAAGTCATCACACCGGCTAGCAACTTTTGGTATCTTCTTTTTAGTCGGTCTAGGAGAACATTTCGGCATGTATAGGCTAATATGTTTTGTTGAAATTTGGTATGTAAACTTTTAGCCATGCGAAAATGGCATAAATGTTCGGTTAGATTTGGTTTTATAACGTTAGGTCGTAAGTCTTGGTAATTCGATTTTTATGCCATATGTCATGGCTGATTAATTTTGGTGTTAAGATTCATGATATGGAAATAGTGTAGTAGGGAGATGTTTGACAATGATTAGCCTTTGGTATGGCTAGTCATGATTATAATTTTGTGATATGTATGATGAGTTACTAGTTAGATCAATGAGAAATCACGAAATGGGCATAGTTGCTTCAGTAACAGATGCTGGCAGCAGCAGTGACGTGGGATTGAAAAATTACAAAAATTAGTAGGAATGGAATTAAATAGTGAATAAATTATGTAATCTAAGCTCGATGAGTCTATTTTCATATAGAAGTAACGAAACGATCATATGGACAGTATGTTAAGAGATATTCAGGTTCTCGTGAGACAGGGCCAGAACGGTTTCTGGGTTCCCTGTTCCGACTTTGGAAATTCATTATAAATTAACCAGAGATAATTAGGAGTCATGGCTTATATGTATAGATTTCCCTCTGAGTCTAGTTTCTATAGAAACAAACGGCATTAGTATTGAATCTCTGTGCATGGAGTTATCCAAACCGTAATGCATGAAGGTCAGTGTAGTCGCACCCTGTAATAGGGGATAATTTATCTAATAAACTGTACTAATTGGCCAGACCAAAAATTCTACAAAAATTCTACCATATAGGTATATGAGTCTAGTTCCAGGGAAAATTTACGGAACTAGATTTCGAGTTTCAGAACTCAAGATATGATTTTTAAAGCGACTAGTACGCAGATTGGCAGCTTGTCTGGGAAATGTCAAATAAGTGGTTTGAAGTCTGTTAACACCTCGTGTTCGACTCCGGCGACGGTCTCGGGTTCGGGGTGTTACAGAACTTGTGGCTTAAACCAAGCCTAATTTCACCTTACACAGTTGAGCACACGGGCCTGTGTCTCGACCGTGTGTCTATTGTAATTTAGCTATTTAAATCAGTCTTGAGCATAGCCTAAACACACAGAGATGTCTGGTGGCCGTGTGAGGCACACAGCCTTGGTACATGGGCGTGTGTGGCCATTTCAAAGGGTACAGGGGCTAGACACACGGGCATGTGGTCTGCCGTCTGACCCAAGTCAGTTTCGACCATGGCCAAGGCACACAGGCATGTCTTGTGGCTGTGTGGTTAAGTCAGTACGTATGCCCTATTTTGCCATGGTTTAGACACACGGATGTGTCTAAAGCCATGTGAGGCACACGACCTATTCACACGGGCGTGTGACCTGTGAAACTTTGAAAATTTTGTTAAGTTTCTGAGAAAATTTGTGTGTGCTCGGTTTAGTTCTGACCCCTTTCTAATACATGTTTAAGGTCTCATTGACCTGTGTAAGGGACTTTGTAATGATGTGTGGCGGTGATGCTATGATGTTTGAGAAATGAATGCGAAATGTTTAGATTTTTTCGGTAACGCTTTTAACCCTAGTCCAACGATGGATATGGGTTAGGGGTGTTACATCAATTGAGTATAAAATGAATTAAATTGAGGCTAAATTCATTTATATAGATCTAGAAAGACGCAATAAAGACTTAGATCGAGGAAATGAAAAGGTGTCGGATTAATAGATTTACCTACACGAACAAGTGTCGAGGTAAGTTCATATAACTAATTTATGTTTATTTTTATACTGTAATTCAATGTGGTATGTTTTTGTATAAATTATATAAATGTTATAAATGTATGGAATAATCACATGCCTGTTAATGTTCAGAAAATGGTAAGTTTCGCTTGAATAATAAAACTCGATGGATACATGATTTCTTGTATTGAATGTGGTCCTGCATATGTTGCAGATAGAATATAGCTAAGACAAGCAATCATGTTATAAGCCTCTTGAGCATCCTATTATATAGTTCCTGCGAGCATTTTGATCAGTAGTGATTTTGCATGTGGTGCGCACTACCGCAGCTCTTAGTGAGCATCCTGTTACACGATTTGATCGATTGTGATTCAAAAATTATTGCAGACACAAACACAGCTCTTCGTGAGTGTCCTGATATAAGCTCTTATGAGCTTCTTGACATGGCTCACTTGAACTCTCTGTTGTGCTATTCGGTTCTCTTAGTTAATAACTCTTCAAAGTTACCTATAAAGCTCAATGAGCTTCTTGTTCTAAACTCTTATGAGTTTCCTGTTTAGCCTGGATAAGCTTCTTGATACATGGCTTACATAAACATCCTATTACATGGCTTGAGAGAGTGCTTCCTGATTATGTGCCTTATTTGGGTACCCCTGAATATGAATTGATGGATTTTAGTTTTGTACACTTTAAGTGTACTACATGAGTGTATCAATCGATATTTTAAATAAATTCAACGGATAAAGTTGATATGAATAAACTGAACTTAAATGATTTGTCATGGAAATGTACATGTAATATGGAATAATAATATGGAAAGCATATAGATATATGAAAGTCATTAAATGATGAGCTCGTCCATGTTCTTGGTATTATGTGAATTACTTGACTAACATGATTGGTGGAGATGTGTGTTTTAGGCTAATAGCCAAATTGCTTGGATGCATTTTTGTATGCTTATCTTGAATATAAATATATGGTAAGTTAAATTTCTATTATATGAACTTATTAAGCATTTGAAATGCTTATAGTTTTCTTTTACTCTATTCTATAGTGCTCGGAAGCTCGTAAAGGTTGGAATCGGTCAGAGCATCATCACACTATCCTTCAAATCCTTTTGGTATAAATAGGAAACTTACTTTAGTAATATGGCTTGTATAGGTTAATGGTTCCAAGTGAGGGTACGTAAATGTTTTGGTTGTATGACAGACCGGCATGAGTTTCAGTCGTGTGTGACACACGACCATGCGTATGGGCGTGTGGTTTGGTCGTGTGTCCCTTGCATCTTAAAATTAGAGAAACAAAATACTCAGAATTGAGCCCACAGGCAGAGACATGGGCATGTGTCTCAGTCGTGTGAGAAACACGGCTCAGCACATGGGCGTGTGTCCTGGCCATGTAACCCTTACACCTAATTTTTGAAAATTAAATTGTCAACATGGTCTAGCACACGGGCATGCAGCTAGCCATGCGACCCAAGTTAGAGAGTTAGACAAGTAAGGACATGGGCTGGAACATGGCCGTGTGCCTCACATCGAATACCCACATGGCCTGGGACATGGGCTTGTCATTGGTCGTGTGATCCACATGGCCTGGCTACACGGGTGTGTTTCATCTGTACCTAAGAGAAATTTTAAGATTTTGCAAAAAATTTTATGTGATCTCGGTTTAGTCCCGACTTGATTCCAATATTTATTTTGGGCCTCGAGGACCTATATAAGGGACATTATGATTGATTGTGATTGATTTTCAGAAATGAATAGTAAATGACTTAAATTAATTGTATTTGAATTATAAAATACGGTAATGCTCTGTAACCCTATTCCGGCGACGGATACGGGTTAGGGGTGTTACATAATGCAACTATAGTTGCATCAAATTATAAAATAATCATATTCCGATGATCATATCTTTCTTTTAAATTATTCCATTGTAACACCATTTACCTTCCTTATAAGGTGCCATATCTCGTTTTCTAATCCTAGTCGCGGGTCTGAGGTATAAGGTGTCATATTTGATTTCGAAGCAACTGCGATTAAATTTAATCTAATTCACATCATTAAGCATAAAAACACAATAAATAATCTTTCCCAAGTCTTTTACGAGCTTATAAAATCTGAAGACTATCTCGAGGTCAAACTAGAACTAAATTGAAATTTTTCAAAATGTGCCAAGTTGATATTGCGATATCCAGGACTTGATATTGTGATTTTCTAGATAGTGGCTAAACTTCAACATATGTCATGATTTCGATGATAGTAGCCAAACATCCCATGAATGAGGATCGAATATTGTAGTGCCAGACAAAAATTATGTAGATCCTACATAAAAAATATAACTACACTCGACCAAATAAATTTAAAATATCTAATCCTAAAATTTAAAATTGTCCAACAAAACAAAATAAGATACCGAAGTCTTAAAGAAAATAGTAATAATTAGGTCTGAAACAATTTTGTTATGATCTAGTCGTAGTCGGTCTCCAACTCCTCCACCCTTATTCCTTTCCCTTTTCCCATTTCTCGACCCGTGGTTGCTTTATTAGCCTGTTTACCCAATGACTGGGTCGGGCTTCTTTCACTTTGTTCGTGAATCTTGACTCCCTTTGTTGAAGGGCATCCCGATTGGAACACTTGCTCGTAGTCATATGGGGAAAACGATATGTCATCATCATCCTTTCCTTCATTGTCATCATCGTATCATTATGGGATTAAAAAATGATAATGCATTGAGACTAAGGTGTAGTTGATTGATTACAAAGTGTTGTCATTGACATAGAGATGTCAAAATTGATACATGAGTATCTGTTAGAGAACAACGTACTGCACTGACTCGCTATGAGTATGTTTCTTGGATTATTATGTAATAGTCACAACATTACTCATAGTGATAACTATGTATATGGCCTTCAGACTTGAGATCATCATTTTCCCAACATCGTGAGTCGTATATTTTGACATAGTCAAACATCTACCATAATAGGTTATACTATGAAGACTGATGTTGGGTATGTTGCAATCTATGTAGTGGGATATGATTGATCAAGATAAGATTTGTCCCTCCTACATAATGGGAGCAATATCTTAGGCCTCTTGATGGAGTAAGACTAGAAATGTATGGCCATGCTTGAATAAGTTGATATGAGATATTACTCTTATTTGTTTATTGTAGTCTACTTAGAATAATAAGAAATATGAGATTGGACTATACAAGTTTGACTATTCCATGACTTGTGTCCAATCTAGATATTAAGGATAAAATGATATAATACATGTAAAAATTATTACAGAAA